>NC_092235.1:22236235-22346235 GCF_036320965.1 Panulirus ornatus
AGCAGGTTTGGATGGTATTGCAGTGGAATTTATTAAGAAAGGGGGTGACTGTATTGTTGACTGGTTGGTAAGGTTATTTAATGTATGTATGACTCATGGTGAGGTGCCTGAGGATTGGCGGAATGCGTGCATAGTGCCATTGTACAAAGGCAAAGGGGATAAGAGTGAGTGCTCAAATTACAGAGGTATAAGTTTGTTGAGTATTCCTGGTAAATTATATGGGAGGGTATTGATTGAGAGGGTGAAGGCATGTACAGAGCATCAGATTGGGGAAGAGCAGTGCGGTTTCAGAAGTGGTAGAGGATGTGTGGATCAGGTGTTTGCTTTGAAGAATGTATGTGAGAAATACTTAGAAAAGCAAATGGATTTGTATGTAGCATTTATGGATCTGGAGAAGGCATATGATAGAGTTGATAGAGATGCTCTGTGGAAGGTATTAAGAATATATGGTGTGGGAGGCAAGTTGTTAGAAGCAGTGAAAAGTTTTTATCGAGGATGTAAGGCATGTGTACGTGTAGGAAGAGAGGAAAGTGATTGGTTCTCAGTGAATGTAGGTTTGCGGCAGGGGTGTGTGATGTCTCCATGGTTGTTTAATTTGTTTATGGATGGGGTTGTAAGGGAGGTAAATGCAAGAGTCCTGGAAAGAGGGGCAAGTATGAAGTCTGTTGGGGATGAGAGAGCTTGGGAAGTGAGTCAGTTGTTGTTCGCTGATGATACAGCGCTGGTGGCTGATTCATGTGAGAAACTGCAGAAGCTGGTGACTGAGTTTGGTAAAGTGTGTGGAAGAAGAAAGTTGAGAGTAAATGTGAATAAGAGCAAGGTTATTAGGTACAGTAGGGGTGAGGGTCAAGTCAATTGGGAGGTGAGTTTGAATGGAGAAAAACTGGAGGAAGTGAAGTGTTTTAGATATCTGGGAGTGGATCTGTCAGCGGATGGAACCATGGAAGCGGAAGTGGATCATAGGGTGGGGGAGGGGGCGAAAATTTTGGGAGCCTTGAAAAATGTGTGGAAGTCGAGAACATTATCTCGGAAAGCAAAAATGGGTATGTTTGAGGGAATAGTGGTTCCAACAATGTTGTATGGTTGCGAGGCGTGGGCTATGGATAGAGATGTGCGCAGGAGGATGGATGTGCTGGAAATGAGATGTTTGAGGACAATGTGTGGTGTGAGGTGGTTTGATCGAGTAAGTAACGTAAGGGTAAGAGAGATGTGTGGAAATAAAAAGAGCGTGGTTGAGAGAGCAGAAGAGGGTGTTTTGAAATGGTTTGGGCACATGGAGAGAATGAGTGAGGAGAGATTGACCAAGAGGATATATGTGTCGGAGGTGGAGGGAACGAGGAGAAGAGGGAGACCAAATTGGAGGTGGAAAGATGGAGTGAAAAAGATTTTGTGTGATCGGGGCCTGAACATGCAGGAGGGTGAAAGGAGGGCAAGAAATAGAGTGAATTGGAGTCATGTGGTATACAGGGGTTGACGTGCTGTCAGTGGATTGAAGCAAGGCATGTGAAGCGTCTGGGGTAAACCATGGAAAGCTGTGTAGGTATGTATATTTGCGTGTGTGGACGTGTGTATGTACATGTGTATGGGGGGGGGGGGGGCCATTTCTTTCGTCTGTTTCCTTGCGCTACCTCGCAAACGCGGGAGACAGCGACAAAGTATAAAAAAAAAAAAAAAAAAAAAAAATATATATATATATATATATATATATATATATATATATATATATATATATATAATCTTTAATCCATATGCAGGTAAAGTCTAATGGAATGTGGTGAGAAGGGGAAAAAAGGATAGATTGATAATAATTATGTACGAAAAACGATATATAAGCATTATTTAAGTTGGGTTGTCTGTCTGAGTGTGGCAGAGAGCAGAGCAATGCAAGGCCATGTTATGTAAACGTTTAGAAAAAAAAAAACGGAAAAAAAAACGCCGTGATTATGATAATTATATAAACGAGATTACATTTCCGAGTTAGAGGGATGTGACGTGAGCGAAAGTTAATGGACGTAGATGGTTTTCAAAGGTTTAGTGGGGTTAAGAGAGAGAGAGAGAGAGAGAGAGAGAGAGAGAGAGAGAAAGTCCTTTGTGTTCGCCATTGTTCATTGTGAGCGCTGAACTGGCGCAGCCATGGCTGTAGATAATTGTTTGTGGTTAAATGTTAGTTTCTATTTTCTCTCTTAATTTAAGATTAAGTTTTAATTTAGTCGTTGTCTCAACGTAGGGGATGGGAGATGCGTTAGTTTTCAGTGGAAAAAGATGATCAAAACACTGATTAATCTATCTATCGATATGTTTGTCTATCTATCTATCTATCTGTCTATCTCTCCCGTTTCGTCGTTATCGATATAGTTGTCTATCTATCTATCTATCTATCTATCTGTCTGTCTATCTATCCCTTTTCGTCGTTTTTTTTTTTAAGACACCAGCGTTTTCTGTAAGCCTTGTGTCCTCGGGTGTTCAGTAAATGCATCGTCGTGAGATTATTTCGCTGAAAAATAAATGGTGGATTAAAAGCCTTTATGTCGCAGTGCGTCACGGTTATTATACATATATATGTATCATATAGATGACGTCGTACGAGATAAAACGTGTGGGAGGTGAAGGATTTATCGGGAAAAAAAACCTCCATGGATTTTTAACTCATTTCGGGAAGACTCGACGGCGGGAAAACATGAAAGAAAACGTAAGTGTTTCAGAGAAAACGAAAATAAATTAAATACGCGCAATTTCGAAGGGGTAACTAGAGTATTTTTTTCTTGCCTGTTAATTTTAAACATTTTCTTACTTTTATATGGTTATAGAACCTTTCTCCTGTTAATTGCCTCCTTAATTGGCCTCAACTGTCGCTCGGGGTGATATAATTGGATTATATTAGCGGTGAGTGCTAATAATCGCGTTATATTTATATACCATAACTGTGCAGCGTACAGAGGTTGTGATGTACTTAAGAGACAAATCGAGTACAGTGGGGATGTACCTATAACGCTACAACCCAGATGAGTAACAACCACCCATCTCCAGTGTTGTGACGGTGTAACAACACATGCAGAGCCGTGAGTGGGCGGTGTGGGGGTGTTGTGGGCGGTGTGGGGGTGTTGTATATAACAAGCGTAGTTTAAACCTCTCGTTATGTGTCTCTCTGCCAACCTTCCCTTTGGCGAGAGAGCGCGTTGATCCGGCAAAAGACCATCGGATAATCCGGCCAACTAATCCTTCCCTCCCTTCGTTAATCCGGATTCGCGTCAGCAATGTATGACGTATTGGCGCGCACGAGGCCACCTCTCTCTCTCTCTCTCGCTCTCCCTCCAGACGTGGGCGCTGAGGGAGAGCTATCAAGTTCAAGCATATTTTTTATATATTAATTAATTAATTGTGGTAATTGTGGATTGAGAGGGAGTGAGGGGAGTGAGTGGGAAAGGGGGAGAGGGAAGGGGGATTACTGTCTGACGCTGGAGGGAGGAGAGACTGGAGGCCAGGCAGGTGTGCGCGCAGTGAAGTGTGACGTGTGATTGAATTAAAGATGATCACAGTTGCACTTAGCAGGTGATTAGGTCGCGATTAACGGTCGCATTAGCATGTGACCCCTGCCATCCAGCCAGCCAGTCTCTCTCTCTCTCTCTCTCTCTCTCTCTCTCTCTCTCTCTCTCTCTCTCTCTCTCTCTCTCTCTCTAATGCGGGTAAGCGTTGAAGGGTGTGTGTGTGTGTGTGTGTGTGTGTATGTATGTCATGTTCATTCTTGGGGAGGGGGGGTGTATATGGGTGTTTAGAGGTGGAAGGGGTGGTGGAAGAGAGAGAGAGAGAGAGAGAGAGAGAGAGAGAGAGAGAGAGAGAGAGAGAGAGAGAGAGAGAGAGTACCCCTTTCCTTCCCCCCACCTCCCCTCACCTCCCCTTTCCCCTCCTCCTCCTCCCCATGTGATTGGGAGGGAGGGAGGGAGGGGTACGCGCAGCAGCAGCGCTCAACCAATGCTCCGGGCTGGGGTGCTGGGGGGCGAGGGCGTTTCAAAGCACCGTAAGTAGATAATTAATAATTCATCCCTTCCATATAATCTCCTTGGGGGAGGGGAGGGGGAGGGGGGGTTGCTTGCTTTATAACCTGGAGCGGAGTGTTCGATACGCGACGCTAAGGCTAATTACGATTTAGCAAGAGCCAACAGACATGGTGGCTCAAACGACGTGTGCATTAATGGCGTATAGTTTGCATAATTCTTTTGTTGCTAGTTGTCCTCCTTGACGAGGCTGTGGTACTGCTGGAAGAAGGAGGAGGAGGAGGAAGAGTTGGTGGTACTGCTGAAGGAGGAGGAGAAGGAGGAGAAGTTGATGTTACTGCTGAAGAAGAAGGAGGAGGAGGAGAAGTTGATGTTACTGCTGAAGAAGAAGAAGGAGGAGGAGGAGGAGAAGTTGATGTTACTGCTGAAGAAAAAGAAGGAGGAGGAGGAGAAGTTGATGTTACTGCTGAAGAAGAAGAAGAAGGAGGAGGAGGAGAAGTTGATGTTACTGCTGAAGAAGAAGAAGGAGGAGGAGGAGGAGAAGTTGATGTTACAGCTGAAGAAAAAGAAGGAGGAGGAGGAGGAGAAGTTGATGTTACAGCTGAAGAAAAAGGAGGAGGAGGATGTAAGCATTGCTTCATTGGTGAAGATGGCGAGGCTACGGAACCGCTGAAGGAGGAGAGGAAGAAGAAGAAGGAGTAGGAGGTGGAGGAGGAGGAGGAGGTGGTGATGGGTATTGCTTTATTGGTGAAGATGGCGAGGCGACGGAACCGCTGGGGAAAAGTAGGTGGCTGGGAATGGCTTCAGTTGTGATCCATTATAAACATTGGCAGGCGATATAGACTGGAAGGAGGGAGGCTGGG
The DNA here is from genome assembly GCF_036320965.1 of Panulirus ornatus. Lineage (NCBI taxonomy): Eukaryota > Metazoa > Arthropoda > Malacostraca > Decapoda > Palinuridae > Panulirus > Panulirus ornatus. The sequence continues at coordinate 22,241,091 of NC_092235.1, forward strand.
TGTCCACTCTGTCGATACTGGGGGAGGAATGGGTGTGTTCCATCATCCTTCGGGGACGGTGGGGAATGGGTGTGTTCCATCATCCCCCGGGGACGGTGGGGAAGGGGAGGCTCCATCATCCCCCGGGGATGGTGGGGAAGGGGAGGCGTCTTCCTCAGACGGGTCCTCATCCTGGAAAGGTGGGTTCCAGTAATTTTCCTGATGGGATAAAGGAGACAAATATTTCCCTTGAACCCACGTTCATAATATATATATATATATATATATATATATATATATATATATATATATATATATATATATATATATATATCAGCGCAACCTCGAAGCTGCAGAAGCCCCATTAAAAAGGGATCCAGGTTTCTCTCTCTCTCTCTCTCTCTCGTCATAATGGAAGCCACTCAACAAAATGGAATTCTTCCTCTTCCCCCCCTTCCTTCCTTCCTTCCTGCAGCAGAATACAATCGGCTAACCATCTATTACAAGATGGACGCCAGTGCTTTGAGACAAAACGCCAATTCAGATGGGTAATGTTCCTCAGTGACAAGGTCACAAGGGGGTCTTTAGGGATATGGTTCCCTCGTTAACCTACCTTCCCTTCCCTACCCCTTCCTCCTCCCCCCCTCGCAGGCGACTAGATTACCTGATTACCGCTCGTTAAGGCTAGTTAATGGACACGTTGATTGGGATGACAAAGGCCAGAGAGTAAATCGAGTAAAATGGCAAGTAATTTGAAAGATGGGAGGTGGGGAAGGAGCCCCACTATATAGGACAAGGGAGGGCGAGAAAGGTTAGTTGGGGATAGAAGTCTTATTGTAGTTAGGTTGAACGAGGATAGTTATTATAATAGAGGCGATTATCGAGCTAGGATATTGATTATTAGGTTAGGGGGAGTATCATTAGGTTGTTAGGGTCGGGTGTGTTAGCTTTGGTTGGAATTTAGATTGGGTATATTAGGACACATTAGCTTAAAGTTAGGTAAAGATGGTTAGAGTTAGGTTCAGCAGAAATACCTTGTATAGCTTTGGGCTGGTTATTTCTAGGCTTGGTAGTGTTCCTCTAATTCAATCAAGGCTAGATAATAGGATACCTGTCTAATTATGGTTAGGTTAGGTTAGGTCAATTTGTATTTCACTAGACAGAAGTTGACAGAATTAACGAGGCTACAGTTACTTCACCGTGTCAGTAATGAACTTTATTTCCATTACAGACAGCCAAGGTGTTTGCATACTCCTGGACATTTGGCTGGTTCCTGTGCAAGGGCATTCACTATCTCCAGAATGTCTCTGCCATCTGTTCTGTCCTCAACCTTACTGCTATGAGTATGGAGAGGTGAGATATATATATATATATATATATGGTGAGCTACCTTGGCTAAGCTACAGAAAGGGAATACCTCTCTCTCTCTCTCTCTCTCTCTCTCTCTCTCTCTCTCTCTCTTGGTGAGCACTATGCCCTAACCTCTAGCCCTGTCTTTTATCAAGATCTCGTCAAGTACTTGTAAGGACCCGTACCTGCACAGAACTGCACAGAGGGTTGTGAGGAAGTGTTCAGAGGGGGTCATGAAAAAAATAGATATACAGAGGGTCATAAGATAGTGTAGTGAGAGATGTAAGGAAAAATGTATGGAGGGATGAGGAAATGTACTGAGGGACATAAAGGAGATGTATGGAAGGACATGAGGAAATGTATGGAGAGATGAGGAAAATTTCATTTTGCTGGTGATGGGGTCACCTGTGGTATATTACATTAGTGAGTAGTACATCCTCCTTAACTCACGTACATTGCTCTTCTTTCATAGTCTGTCTTGTTACATGAAAAAAGTTGATCATTTGTGCATAACAGCTTTGTTAGGTATCTTACAACACAAGTTTGAATAACTTAGAATTTAAAGTTTTATATACTGTATACATGAAAACTTTTTGTATGAGCTTTGTGAACCCTGTGTCTGCTGAATGAGACTTCTTGCTTTTTAATTTAGTTACCTCAAAGGCAATTTATTTGGCAACAGCTTGTTGAAACAAACAGTTGTATAAGTGTATGATATTAAAGGTGATGGGATACATGTTTGTAGGTGGGCAGTCTGTTAAAACAATCAGTTGTATAATATTAAAAAGATGGGGTGCATGGGTGGAGATGGGCAGCCTGTTTAGACAAATGGTTGTACAATATTGAGGGTGATGGGATGTATGTATGTAGAGGGGCAACCTGTTTTGGAACAAACTGTTTTATAACATTGAAGGTGATAGGATGCATGTTCATATGTCTAGACAAGAACATATGTGCAGGTTGTGACCTTTCTGGAGTTTTGAGGTTGTGTTAGGGAAGCAGACTATGTTCGATTAAATATTATTACCCTCAGTAATGTAGACAAAATGATGTGTTAAGAAATCTAACAACATAGTCTCTAACTACACAGTAGTAGGTGGTAACAGTTCAGTTACTCCACTTTTAGAGGCAGAAAGATTTGCTGAAGAGGCTCTAACAGAAGGCTGTAAAAACTGTACCTGAATTGAAGTTGTCAAGGAATAAGAACAGATCATCATCCATAGATTTGCCCAGAAAGGAAGAGAGAAGAGACAGACTAGACATGATCACATAGAAGAAAATGTTCCTCAGTCAGTTTACTAATGTCATTCGACTCAGAGTTCTTCTTTAAGAAAGGGAAAAATTGGCCATCTAGAGGTATAATGGGGAGAACACTGATATGAGGAAGTACAGAACAGTGGATGACTGAAACAGGTAAGGTGGATTAACAAATGCAAACGTAAAAAAAACAGTAGACTTTGATAAAAAAAAAAAGTTAAATAATGAGGATCGTCCTGTTGTAAAACTCCCACTTTGTATGCACAAATACTTATGAAAAAAGTATATTCACACTCTCATACACCCACAGTGACTTCTCACTAATGCCTGACCAGCATTATATACTTTTTCATAGCTGAGGTGAAAGTATTTGCAAGTAAATTATTATAAAAGCATAAGATCATTTTTCATTCATAATCTTTGATTTCCCTATCATTGCCTATGACAGCCTTTGTGTTAAATGCTTTGGGCTGTGTATGTACCTGGCAAAGATGCTGTCTTCAGCTGTACATCATCTTTTATTAAGGGACACACATGCCTACGCACACACACACTCAAGGGTATTGATTTAGGATATAATGATTTATGATTGCTTTTCCTTAATTTAGGAAGAGAGTTTAGGTTATTAATGAAAATTTAAAGGATCATTTTTGTTTGAAGTGTAATCACCTGCTCGCAAACAGTAGAACCAAAGAAGTAATTAGGTAATTGAACACCATGTTTGAATTCTCAGGGCATTAACATGTATTTTCATATGCACACAGTTTCTTATATCATTCCAGTTGCTGTTTATTCCCCTTTCAATTTTTGTTGCTGCTATCAGTGATTTATATTACATTTTCTCATCCTTCTTTCACAGGTACTATGCCATCTTGTTCCCGTTCCGTGCCAAATATATCCTGACTGTCCACCAAGCTCAGAGGATGACAGCACTTGTCTGGGTCCTTTCTATCCTCCTTTCCACTCCCATCCTCTTTGTTCAGGTGGGTAGATGGGAAAGGAAAACTAGAAGGGAGGTACATGGGAGATGAGGGTGGAATGTGCATTGCCCATGTCACTTGTGTTCAGTTTCCCTAATTGTCATATGTACAGGGTAACTCAAAAGTCCAGATTCACCTTTTCTCTTAAGCTCAACAGATGTTGAAATTACATGCCATGACCTTGCATTTCCAGACCTTGAGAAAAGAGTAATCTTGTTATGGGTATGCATGGGACATCACCCAGGTTCAAATCCTGGACATAGCAGTCGTCCTGTAGCCAATCCACATGTTCATCCTTCCCTCAGGGTTGGTCGATGAGTGGGTGCATGTCTTAGGCTGGGATATGTGTGTAATGTAGGTAAGCACATAAGAATGGCCTTGAATAGGGCATTCAGTTGCTTGTATTGGCTCAGCTACCATTGAAAAAAAGTTTGTTGGGGCATGATAGTGAATTTAAGAAATTTTAGAATGCTCTCTCCATTGAGTGAGGGATTTCTTGTAACTATATTCTCTTTGCATAAGTACACATCAAGACTCTTTCCATAATACTGCCGACTGTGATTGCCTCAACCCTCCATGGGTACACACACCCATAATCTTGTCCATAGGACTGCACCTCCCCTGCATGGGTACACAACTAGAATTTTTCCCCAAATACTGTCAACATTGACTGCCCGTACCCTCCTTAATTACATTCCAGTAATGTTGCTCCTTGTACTGCCAACAGAGATAGCTTTTCTCCTCTCCTCAGGTGCACAGCCGGGTTGGTGTGAAGGTTGAGTCGTACTGGTGTCACCGGGACTGGGAGAACACGTCCCTCTGGCGGGCCTATGAGACATACATGCTGGTGGTGCTACTACTGGTGCCTACACTCATCATGGGCTTTGCTTACTCTGCCATAGGCTACAAGCTTACTAAAGTCATGATTGAACGTTCTTCACTCGTTGGCTCAGCTCATGTGTAAGGAATGTAGTACATGTGTCTGTTTCATTAAATGTCAGGTGGTCTTTGTGCACAAGATCTGTGAAAAGTAGTAGATAATGAAGTGCATTGATATTTTTTACTTTGTCCAAAAGGGGATGAGCTGTTTTATTTATATTTTTTGTAAATTTCAGTATGTCTAAAGGAAGCTTTATATTATCTAACTTGTGTTTTTTGTTTGAGAAGTGATTTGATAATGAACTCCTTGTATCTTAGAAGGAAATTTGAGAGTCTATTCAGTTATGACCCATAGGGGGCTTCTCATTTTATTCATCATTCTCAGAAAATCTACTAATATTTTTTTTCATCTTAGTCCAAGAAAGGATTTGTTTTATCCTAGGTAAGTATGATGTGAGATCTGAAACTTGTTACTCAGATAGAAGAGGGGATTTAATAATCTGTACCCAAATTGATGCATATCCTTTTACTTACACCTAGTTCAGGCAGGGAATATGATCTTTTAAGATTTGTTCAGGTATGGGATCTCTCTATTAAAGACAGTGTGAATTAGTATGGCTAAAGTCAAGGATAGTAGATATAGGAAAAATATTTTGAGTTAACCCAAAATGGATTACAGCCACATCCATCTCTAGAGGATGGTGAGAGTAAGTGAGCTTGGGAAGGAGACTTGTGTGAAGAATTACCAGGAGAGATTGAGTGTGGCATGGCAAAAGGTGAGAGCAAATGCCATGAGGTGTGTGTGTGAGGAATGGGATGTATTTAGGGAAGCAGTGATGGCTTGTGCAAACGATGCCTGTTGTATGAGAAAGGTGGGAGGGGGCAGATCAGAGAGGGTAGTGAGTGGTGGGATGAAGAAGTAAAGTTGTGAGTGAAAGAGAAAAGAAAGGCATATGTATGATATAAGGAGTGCAAAGGACTACATGTATAAAAGAAAGCAGCAGGAGATCAAGAGGAAGATGTAAGGGTTGAAAAAGAGGGCAAAAGAGAGTTAGGGTGAGAGAGTATCATTAAACTTCAGGGAGAATAAAAAGATGTTTTGGAAGGAGGTAAATAATGTGCAAAAGACAAGAGAACAAATGGGAACATCAATGAAGGGGGAAGTGACAACAGGTGCTACACAAATGGTGCTAATATTGTTGAATACCAATGATGTTGAACGAACATTACTTTTCTTAATGTAATTCAAGTGTGTCTCCTCCCTGCATGTATATCTTGTTTTTCAGCACAATGCAGTTATGAAAATTCTTTGTATACTTTTGGGGAAAATATTATTGAAAAAGTATACTCTTCATACATATATGAAAATGATGATAATTGTAAACAGTCCCTTAGAGTCTACAAGAACGTGAACACTTGTAAAGAGAAACTTCAAGGCAAGCTCTATCAGTGATCGGGTACAAGGACAATGAATATAAAGGGATGAGGATGGACACAGTGAAAGGAGGACTATTCTTGACCACTATCTTGCACAAGAAAGATCAAAGGGATCAACACATGAAAGAGACTTTAAGGTTGACACCCAGCCCATACCCAAAGTATCACATCTGGTGATTGTCAAGGAAATTAATTATTTGCTGTTCAGAATCAAAGTAACTTTAAATGCATGGACATAAAGATGTTTAGAACAGTGTTTAAAACATATAACACGCCCAGACTAGAGTATTCAGCTCAAGTTTGGTCATAACACAAGGTGATGTAATGATCTGCTGGGGAGTGTTCATAAGCATGCGACATAGATTGTACAAGAGGTAAAATAACATAGCTACATAGAGAAAAAGGAGATGGGGAGGCAAGATAATCTACAAGTTCCAAAATGGGTTTTATAAAGTAAAAATTGAGCAGTCCTTCAAAATTAGAAATGACAGCGTTGCCAAGAGAGCATATCAGAACTCTAAGTAAGAATAAAGTTACAGATGTGAAGATCTTCTGTAGTAACAGAATTTTGGTCACATGGAACTACCTAAGAAAGGTAATTGTGAATCCCCACAGTATATGTAAACAAATCTAAAAAGATTGTCCAGTATTGGAAAAGTTTAAGAAATAGGGCCTTGTGAATGTAAAACTCACACCCTATATCAAAGTTACACATGACCTGGCCTTTAAGTAAGGTGACCTTGTTAATTTTAGCAATTGCAACAGGGTTCCTGTCTCATGGCTTGAAACCCTAAATGTTTACACCGCTACCAGCTGTTCACCTGCATGATGGTATCCATGAAATTTTGTATATTGATGTCCATTTATAAGAGTCGGTCACATGCTACATATTATTGCCTTTGTATTTACTGTTGATGGTCCTTGAGTAATGCAGTATCAGAAACCAAAAGAAACCCTAATTGAATATTCCTTTGTATACCGCAACTTAGGGCTGTCCAGTCTTATTGTTTAAGTTGGTGCTACTTTATTTAATAAAGATGGTGACTTTTAACATCCCTTGCAGTTCGGCTCTGGAGACTCATCCACTTAATTCCATCAGGGTGACGAGCAGGAGCCGGGATGATGACCGTGATGTCCGCCAGGTGAGATAAAACTTGTTTAGATTATACGAATTTATTGCTTTTCTTATGTTTGACTTTATAAGTGCAGTCATATGTTTATTGAGAGTTATGCAGTATAACGAATTACCCTCCCCTCTCGGTTTTTTTTTTTAAAATTTTCCAAAATAAGGAACAGAAGGGGGCCAGGTGAGGATATTCCCTTTGATCAAAGACCTAGCCCTCTGTTCTTAACGCTACCTCGCTAATGCGGGAAATGGCGTATTGTATGAAAAAAAAATGTACCTTGGGATGGGGGAGAAAGAATACTGCCCACCTGCCCATGTTTTACTTTCCAAAAGAAGGAACAGAGAAGGAGACAATCCAGACCCCACCTGCTCAAAGTTACACCACAAGTGAATAATCACCTTTAGCAAAACTGTATTATTAGAAGAACAGTCTAATAAAGATCTCACTTCAAAGGAGTTTACATTTCCCCTGCTACTGGAAGTAGTGCAGCCATTTGAAAGGTCCTCAGTAACATCAGGACTCTTTCATGGAAGCTGGTACTGGGATAATTTTAAGTGAATAATAAATATCTAAGAACACTGGCTCCTCAACAGCCCTGTCCTCACTCCACAAAGACCCACAGATAACACCCCAACTCAGTGGCTGTGGCTACCTTCCTAAGTGTAGCAGAACCCCAAGGAAGGGATCCATGAGTAGAAAATTAGGTCCATATATAAGTCCATATAAAACTGTAACTCTGAAATGTCATCCTACTTCTTCCTCCACTATGTCTCTCTCACCCTTTCAGCTCTCCTTCCCCTTTTTCTGTTTGATCTTCAGCCCTTCTTTGACTACTACACATCCCATTCTCTCATATCTCGGTATGCTAATAAGCCTTCCTAAATGGATCGTTTTTTTTTTTTTTTTTTTTTCCAAAAGAAGGAACAGAGAAGGGGGCCAGGTGAGAATATTCCCTCAAAGGCCCAGTCCTCTGTTCTTAACGCTACCTCGCTATCGCGGGAAATGGTGAATAGTATGAAAAAAAAAAAAAAAAAAATGGATCCTAATATTATCCCATCACATCCCACCCTACACCTCTCCTGTAACAGATCTTCATATTCCCAGCACTGTTCTTCATCCGATGATAGTCCTGGTAATTGCCAGGCATTTCTCTTTAGGTAATCCTTGTTCCTGTTCAACCCTATTAAGCCTTCCTTGCCTCCTCTTCCCTTAACATAGTGATGGTGTTTTTATGATAGTACTGATAAAAATAGACTAGTTATTCTCACTCTGTTGTTCCATTTTTCTCACCCCTTGCTGAGCTTGCCCCCATTCCTGTTCCTTACAGATTGTAACAATGCTGTTTGTGGTGGTGGTGCTGTTTATCCTGTGCTGGTCACCATTGCTGGTCACCAATGTGCTACGTGCATGGGGATTTCTACCCAAGTATGATCATCGCTCCTTCTTCAAACATCTATACAACACCGTCCACTTACTTGCATATTTTAACAGGTAAGGGGTATATGTTTTCTTGAGAATTCGTGAACTGGAATTTATTCATTTCATGGGCATTTCAGAGAAAATTGTTAGTTTTCAGTAACTTAAACAGGTTAGAGTTACTGGCTTTTGCTTCATTATATATTTTGTTGAAAAAGAAATTATTCATACTACTGTATTGTATATCCTTATAGTTAGTTTCTCTCTCTCAGCTCATCCTCTACTCATCCTCTACATATGTCCACTCTGGTTCAGTTCACCCTGGTCAGCTCTCTCATACAGACCTTGCTCTTAGTGTTATTCTTTACACATACAATCAACCTTCTTCATACTGCATATTGTCCTCATGCACATCCTCCTCTTCTGTTCTTTTACAGTCAAGGTCCAAGACACTGATCTTTCCTTTCACTCTCCTTAATGTACAACAACCCTTCTCTGCTTGACCATCTGCTTGACCCAAATGCTAATTTAACCCTCTTCATAGATCTTAAAATTAATCCAATGATTGCAGTTATTTATTTAGTGTGCCCTCAGTGCAGTAATTTTCAGTAAATTAGAGAAATTTTACTCCCTTTGTCTCACCATTTGAAAGAGCAATTTTCCTATGAAGAAATGGTGTATATGTTAGTATAGGACATTTTACTAACATGCATGGTGAGATTATCAAATGAATAAAAGATCTGGCTGCAGCATTAACAGGCATACACTGCCTTCCCCTAAGAGCATGTTATATACACATCTTAGTATGCAATCGTCTTATAATTCCCAGTAATATGTGCTGCATTATTTAAATTCTTCTAAATACTCTTTATATAAAGTTATACATTGTCTTTATACATATATATATGAACAACTCGCATAAATGTCTCTACATTATCTATATTAATTTTCTTTGCTGCCTAGGCAGTGCAAAAATTGTGCTGATTTTTTTACTGCACCCAGGATATTTAAGTCTCCCAGTTAATACATGGCACTCTCACAGTCAACTGCCAGAGGCATCCTATGGTGTATAAAGTATATCAGCAGTCACTTTTTAAGCCCTCCCCCATAATTCCTAACAAGTGCATTGATTAAGGTCTCATCCTTCTTTTCTAACTGCCACACCAGCCCCATTTAGTCATCTCCTTCAGCTTCCAACTACCCCAGTCACCCAAATCTTTCTTTGCTGGCAGGTCATTTCTTTTTATTTGCCTTCCTTTTCAAATGGCTACCCATTATCCTTTTTTTTTTTTTTTCTCTTTTTCACCCCCCCCTCTCTTTCCTGTAAGCAGTCTCAGTCTTTTCACTCCTTCCACAACTAATATATATCATATATATCTTCTTTATGAACAACTCTTGCAAACCCTTCTCCAAGCTAATGTATCATTCTTCTCTCTCTTCTGTTCCAGTAATTGTATCAGTCCCACTTCCTTCTTCCAGCTACTCTGCAACCATTTCCATATCTTGCAACAGTCTTACCTTTTAGCTCTCCAACAAAATGATACAAATGCACCTCACTTATATTATCTAAATTTGGCTTCAGAAATTTAGAAATAGAAAAATTCTCTCAAGTACCAAAGTAAAAGATAATAATTGCTACACACTGTTCTAAACATCATTGTAAGGCTCTGTTGCACCGAGTGATAAAACATTTCAATTATATTTTGGTGCTAGACAGCTGGCATTGTCAGAACAAACAGACATTTTTTCTTTTGTCAAAATTATGAGCATTTTTATGGTCATGCTGCATTTAAGTCTTATGTACAATAACTGCTGAAACACATTTGTATTGATACATAGTTCTAGTTAATGCATGCAGTATTCAATATAATTTTACAACCAATTGGGCTGTGTATATATATATTTCATTTGAAGAAGGTAACTTTTAAGTCCACAGCATTAACATCTTGCATTAACCAGGCAGGTACAAGACCTCAACAAATTCTTTTTGAGCTGCATGAGATGGAATTGGTGTGAGGCAAATTGTACAGAAATATGAGAAAAACTAATGTACTAGAATGTTTTGTTTGAGCTATATTTGCTCATGTTGAATTAGCAGTAGCAGTTTTCATTATTAGTTTTTTGCAAACCTTAATGTATCATTTTGTTGTTACTAGTAAGTCTGAGGTTACACTGCAGTTGAAAAGTAACTTAATGAGGTTGAATTACTGTCAGTAAGCAAAAGGAGTGCAGGCTTGTTGGAGAACTTCTCATTCCAAGTATATTATAGGTTTCATCATATACCAACAAGAGTCTTTGTTGCTAGTTATGGAAGACAATAAGGGGCTTTAACATCTTTTATTATCATCTCAAAAAACTTTTGGCCCAAATTTTAGAGAAGGGGTTTATGTGGTATGAAGGGTCATACTAAAATGATCATTTCCCTACTCTTCTTTTCTCTCAACAGCTGCATCAACCCAATTGTGTATGGATTTCTTTCCAAGAACTTCCGGGAGAGTTTTTATATGGCACTATGTCCATGTCTTCGTCCCACCCGAACTCCTGTAAGACAGATGTCCCTCTCGCACACCCGAACTACTTCAGTAGGGTGAGTTATCACTCGTGAAACTCTAACAAAGTGTTAGAAATGTATGACGTAAAGTAAATTGCATGGATGTGGGAAGCATATGAGTGTGCATAACAGTGTAGGTGTAGAGAGATTTGTGCAATAATTTTATAGTAATAATGATTGCTTGACCTGCCTGAGACAGCATTGATAAAAAATGCTATGATTAGTAATAACAGTGGTGGTATAATCCTTTTTTATACTTGTTTCCTATTTCCTTTAGAGAGAGGTAACACCAGAAAAAAACAAAGAATGGCCTCTCTAGCTGGAATGTATGATGTACCAAAATCATAACTTTTTCGACAGCCAAGCCCCAAGCACTTCTCTATGATTTCTCCTGACCATTTCATGTGCCATGATTCAGCTCATTGACAGCATATTGCCCCTTGTATACTGAATAACTCTGTCTGCTCCATCCCACGCATTCCTTACTCCCTCCTGCATGTTCATGCCCCAGTATTGCAAAACATATTTAACTCCATCCTCCCATCTCTTCTTCAATTTCCCTTTTTCCATTTTCCCTTCACTTTTCATGTGTATACCTTCTTGGTCATCATCATCTCACTCATCTTGTCATATTTCCAGACCATTTCAGCGCACCCTCTTCTGCTCTACTGTATGTACTTCTATTACTACCTCACCATTTTCTCACCCAATCATTTCTTATCTTGATCCACCCTTCTCACACCACATTGTGTCCTAAAATGTTTCATTTCCAGCACATCCATCCTGTTGATTACTTTTTATCTGGGGCCCATGCTGTGTATCTGTACAGCACCATGGGGACTATTGTATCTTCAGACATATCCACCTTTACCCTCAAATGACAGTGGCCTCTCATTCCATGCACTCCGTAGTGCACCCAGAACCATAAGATACCCCCTCACCCACCCTGTGGCTCACTTCAGCTCCCATGGTTCCATATGTTGCCATACCCACTCCCAGGTATCCAAAACATTCCATATATTCAAGGTTCTCCATTGAAACTTGTAGATCCTTAAATGCCACGTTAAAAAAGTTTTCTCAGGAAAGTATTTCACACACAAACTCTTCAAAACAAACACCTGATCCACACATTCTCCTCCTCTCCCAAAGTCAGAGTTCCTCCCCATTCTGATTATCTGTGTATATCACCTTCCTCTCAGTTACCACTCTCCCAGACATCTTACCAGGTACACTCTACAAACTTAAATTTCTGTGAGTCAAGCTTTCAAGTTTTGTCATCCCTCTTTCCTTATACACTAGCACCATACAGGCATTATAACAATTCTCAGACATCTCAGTCTGAACCATATGTACAAGAGAAATCCAAACTAACCAGTCTGCAACACAGTAACCCCCTTTCCTAAGAGATTCAACTACATTTCCATTCACTCCAGTGACTTACGTGAAGTAGCCAAGGTAAGGGCAGTCAGTTGCCCTTGCTGTCTCTCCCAAAGAAAATGCAAAATTTTTGTGGCCACATGAAAACATATATGATGAAAATGCAAGGATAAGAGGTTATGCCCAACAAGATCAAAATTCCCTCTCTATATGGACAAATGGGTAATAATTAATGGTTGAATATTAGACTGGCTCTCATCCAGATGCAACTCAAGCCTTGTGCCCTTCACCATAATTCACAAGCAGTATCCCTTCACCTGGAACACTTCATATTGACATATATACAACTTTATATCTAAGTACTGATAGATGACTTTTAATTGAATGATTATTTCTCAGGTACAAGGGGAGTTTTCGACTGAGTGTACGATATACCAATCGAGCCACCAATGTTTGAACTTCCATAGATACCATTAGAGCCATGTGTATCACAGGTTGCAATGGTACGTTTATTTCTGGTTGTATTAAGTGCATTCGATTTTGTTTTAAATGCTTACTTACCAGTTACTTAGTGTATTAGATGTATTTGTTGAATTGCAATAAGCATGCCAATATATGTGATGAAATAGGTTTTTATGATGAAATAGGTTTATATCAGAGGTATTTGATGCCATCAAAGACTGTGACTGTGAATAGTATATTCATTTGTTATCCATAAGACAGCAGGCAATGTCCAGAAATTGTATCAAGCATTGCACAAGCAAAGAAAGAAATCTTTTACGAAATGGTAGATTAGCCTTCAAAAGTAACAAAATATATGACGTTATGATATTACCTTTGTGTTAGCCTGGTCCAGTGTTAAGTGAACTCTTGGAGGGGGTGTGAACTTGTTTCAGAACCCTCCATACAGCAAGAAAGCATGGAAATGATAAGAACATGATTATAAAAAGAAATGCTTTTCACACTAACATTCAGGGTAAGGGGGATTAGTCAGCAAGTGTAGAGAAGACTTTAAAGGATTTGTTTCTCTATTCTGAGTGCAACACTGATTTCTTATGCTTTCATGTCATTTATAAGCACAGTGTTACTAGTGAATAAACATGTAGATGTGAAAATTGTACACTTTTCATGCTAAGTGTTAGTATAATGAGTGGTTGAAACGTAGATATTGGAGATTTTATTTCTTTTGAATTATTCTAGCTCTTTACTTATTTTCCCTTACCAGAATTCTCTGTAACCCTAGGATTACACAGAAAAAAAAGATTGGCACATTTGTGACTTCATTTCTTTCCCAAGCGCAAATTCCATAAGCATGTCTCCTTTGCAAGCTTCCCTCCTCCTCATGTAATCCTGCAAAAAATTACCCTGTAAGTCACTTATTTTTTATTTCTTATGTTACTAATCTTCACGTTCCCCACCAACTGATTTGTAATTGTTCCTTCAGTAAACTTAGGTCATGCAACACCTTGTGTTTTCCACAGAATAACTTTATATGCTCCACCTTCAAGTTGATGTCCATGCACTAACAATGGTGGTTTCATTTGTACTGAGGAAAGCAGAATTTTTTCCCATACCTTTCTAGTGATGGAAGAGACCTCTGTTTACTATTGCTGGTCTAAGTCAGTTGGATATTTGAATGGACAGTATAAGATAGTAAATCAGTTTTTGTTGGCCCTCATTCTCTACCAGCACATCCTGTGTTGTTGTCTGCCATTTAAGGGTTAACTATGTACGCTGAGGTGAGTGTATGTTGAGTGAATTTATTATATTTGTATGATGAGTGTGTATATACTTACATAATTGGGGAGCCTCATCCAAATCTTTTCCAGGGTAATTACGATACTTTAATCTCGCATTATATTCATATCCTTTTTTTTTCTACTTTTTCCTGCAGAATGATTGTGCCAATTCTGCATCTGTCTTCACTGCAGGACACCCAAATGCAATATGTATCAGTTTGACCATTGCTTCACACAGTTGTGAAGCTTGGCATCCAAACTTTTGAGGAGGGATGAAGTATGTAGTTCAGTAATCTCACATTTGAGTATTTTGAGCATATCGGATAATTTAAGTTTGTTTTGTGATGTGGAAATGGGTTTTCAGGTTTTGAACATCTTTGAGTATGTATTTACTCATGTAATTTACACCTCACAGATATTTGCTTTATAGAAAGACATTCACTCCCATGGTATTCAGAAAACTGCTCTTTTGCAGATTCCATGATGTGAAGTATGAATACTTCTCAGTTTTATATATATAAAATCTATATAATGCAATGATTAATTATGCTTTTACTAATATTTTTCAAAATTTACATATTGCTCAGTTTAATGTCAAACACAGCTCATATGAACAGTTGAATTTAATATTGTAAAGTTTCTGCCAACTTTACAGTATTCTAAATCATGCTAAGCAATGTTTGATTTATGTAATGTCTACAGCTAATATTTATTAATTTTGAGTGCCATATATCACTTTTATATGCACACACATTTTCAAAAAATTAGTTTACTCATTCACATGTGGACTGAGTAACTGTACATATTCATTAATGAGCCTCATGCATAAAACAAACACAAGCACACACAGGCACATGTGAACAAAACCATTTTAGAACCAAATTAGAATGCATAAGTTTGGTCACTCCATTTGAGTAGACATAGATTTGCAAGAGAAGGTCCAATTAGTGGTCATGTAAAATTCTACCTGATGTGAGAGAGCAAAAAGCACAAGGAAGGGACATACCATAGATTTGCTCACGTAAGGAGAGTGAAGGAAAAGAGGAAACAAAATTCAACATGAAAATTACTAGAAATCGATTGGACAGTACAGATGATAAGCAGTTCTTTGACATGTGGAGGAACAAGTCTACTAAAAGACAAGTGATACTTGGCCAATAAAGTTGAACTAGAAGGATGTTTCATGGCAGACTTGTCACCTTCAGTGTAGCAAAGTTATGGGTGTGAAATATGAATGGGTGGAAATATGGTTTGGAAAATGTCATAAACTTTTAAGTTCCATAGCCACCGTTGGAATTTTTGTTTGTTACAAGCCAGCTTAAGTTCCACATTCTCTGACGAGCATAACTTGTGGGAAATTCAAATTGATGTCATGAGTCCTTTGCTAATCAGTTCATTAGCTGCTGGAAAATAACTTTATAGAGTACATTGTTTGATGCATTTAATCTGACTTGTGGGTCTGATCAGATTATTATGTTATAAGCAAATGTAAGTTCAATCCTAAACGTTTTTATTTAGGATTTAACTCGTACAAAAGTCAAATTACAGTAAAATTATGTACCATATAGCATTCTTTACATCTTAGAGAACGGTTTTATAAAGCTTCATGAGTATTTGAATCAAGCTTCTCAAGTAATGATCGAGGTTAAAATGCTACTTCCTGTGAGGGATAGATGGACAGATGATGGATGATTGACAGATGCTGATAGATAATATATTTCCAGTGTCCACCATGTTACACAGAAAATGGAAAAAACATATGACAAAATACTTCAGTAGTAGCAGATTGTGCTTAAGAAGAATAAAGTAATAAATGAAAATTAATGTAGAGATTATTGAAAAGTTCATGACCCATATGACACTTTGGAAACATTGAGAAGACCATGATGATATATATAATGAATGAGATTAAGAGGAAGCAAATAAACAAAAAATTTCACACATGTAACTTAAAGCCCAAAATACTTAAATAGACAGGTAGGAACAATTCAAAGAGCTGCTAAGGGAGATAAAGATTATAAATAGACCAAAGGGGAATATCATGATTGAAATAAGATTTCATATTCACTATATGTTAAGGTTTTCCAATCATTATTTTCTGACTCAGGCCACAGAATATTCAAAGAATATGAAAATACCCACTGTAAGGCAGATGTTTGTTTGAAGAGAGTTACACAAAGTATAGCTTGTGTGGCCAAGTCATTTCAGACATGTGAATGATTGTCACAAAATGGATTCATGATACAGAAGCAACAGCTGCTGTTTGATTGTCATAATGTGTTTTGATATTTTCTAGATATTATATTCCCCCATTATTCACTTTCAGTGATTATGTTTCCATCCATTCTTATTCCACTTCCTATGATTATGTTGCTTCAGGCAACGCTAGTGTTCCAGGGAATAATTTTGCCCAAGTTATGCCTCCTACTAAAAGATGTAACATAATTCATTAGCTGATGAAGATTACTTTTTTTGCCTTGGAATTTAATACAGATGCGTTTGATATTTTCCTAACAGTATTTCCACCGATTATTCGCTTTGAATAACCATGCTTCCTTCCACTCTGATTCCACTTCCAATGATTATGCTGCTCCAGGCAACACAAGTGTTCCTGGGAACACCCTTCTAGTTTACTGTCTTCACGTAACTATATTAAAATATTTTCTTGTTCTCTATATGAAAGCTGCATTTATATAGAACTTCTTTGTTTTTCTATTTCTGAAATTTTCAGAGTTCCTGGTATCAATGAAGATTATATTCCATTTCTATCCTCATATGAGCACTTCTTATTTGAATTCTGTCACTACCTATGCTTTTGTTTGTACTTTAGGTCCATATTATATAGTCTGCCTCCATTTAACTCAAGACTAAATATTATACCCTTATTCTTTTGTGTAGTTTTACAATCATTGCATTCATGTGTCTTTTTATATACTACTGTCATTCATATATACTACTGTCATTCATATATACTACTGTCACTTCATGGTCTTACTAATGTTGCGTAGAATCTCTTTTCTATTAATACATTTCTGCCTGCCTGTCCCCAGTTACTTAGTGTACTCCAGCTTTCTCAATATTACTTTCTTTTGATATCTAGGAACTTGTATTTTCTCAAACTTTAATTTTCTCATCACTGTATTCATTTGTTTGTCATTAATTTTTGTTCTAAGGCTGAACATGAAGAACACAACAACACTGTCTTTTTTCTGTTTTAGAATCGGTGGCCACCATTACTGGCAGTCATCACAACTCTGATTGGGCTTTATTGCTTTTGTCTCTTTGTTTTATCTCATTGGTTTAACCTTATAGTGATAAGCTCTCAGGGAAGGAGTTGCTTAGTGGATTAATCAACCTAACCAGGAAACAAAATTTGTTTGACTTATGATATTCCTTGTGAATTTCTCCGAAGTTCTCTTTTAACAGTCTTTCTTACAGGCCGTTAGATCATCTTGCTGTTCTCATATTAAAAACAAAAGAAGCAAGACTTATTAGGAATTGCTTGTAATGCCAGCCTAAGAGCATTGCCTGCCTGCAGTGGTGGGTACTTATTCTACAGTAGGAAAAAGGGCTTGTTAATTTTTTCATTCTATATTTTTATCCCTAGATCTTCATTTCTGTTTTTACCTCCAGATCATCATTTCTGTTTTTTACCTTTATTATAAAGTTATGCTATCTTTCAGATCCCCTACATCTGTGTGCCAAATTAGTCTGTTTGCTCACCACCTGATCATCTAAATGGCATTGCACTTTTCCATGCTACTTTGTGCATCTTCTTTCTACCATGAGGGTCCCTTCTTTTTTCATACCAGTCTCATCCCTACCAGTTGCCTATCTCTAATACATAGAATAATACACAAAAGAAGTTCCCTCAGTCCTCTCGTTTACATATTTATTATTCTTGCAGTCATAATCTCTTTATGGTTTCCATTTTTCAAGCATATCTCGCAGTAGCACATTTATGGTCATTTCTTATTTCCTTGTTTTTTCCAATAAAGGAAATTCAAACCTCTGTAAAACTTTCATTGGTACATGTTTAGAAAATATTTTAGTCTAACCACATTATCTTCAATTCAGCCCTAAGGAAACGTTTCAGTGTACATGTAAATAAATCCTTTAAAGAATTACTTAACCTCTTTTTAAGTCCAAAACTAACAGAAACACTAAACATTCTGAGGATTTTGGTTATGTTTATATTTCAGGTAGATTAATATTGTAGTTTTGAGAGAATAAGTATGTAGATTTTTAACACTTGCAGTTTATCTTATGCTGGAAAGAAGGTGCTTTGGGCAGAAGATGAATGACAAAATGTAGTCCGATATGATTAAGATGGCTACATTTACTGTATACATTTTCTCCTTGCTGTTTAACTTTCTTTGTACCATAAGGTTTGAAATGAATTCCTATACAGTATATGTCTTTGAGTACATGCTGGACATGTTATCACAGAGTATCAGGGTTTCAAAAAACTCCCTGATTGCATTCACATGAAATAATCATGGGACTAATATCAGTATAGGAATTGCTGGTACTGTACATTAAATGCTTATTAACTTAAAGTTTATTATATAGATGACTGAAAAAGATTACACTGTATAAATTTTAGATTGTACATATATGAATAATTCATTATATGATACCTATAATTATATACTAATGGTAGTATGAAAGTAGAAATATAATTGCTATTTTACTTATTTGTAATTACAGGGATGAATAATATACAGATATTTTTCTTAAGCACAGTAGTAGTTTCAGGCTTAGCAGATCCAGCCAGCTAGTTTCATTGTGTAGGATGTTGGAAACAAATATAACACATTCGAGACCTGTCTTTGTTAAATGTAGACTAGATAAATGTGAATTTTTCATTTGTATACATGTAAAATATGTAATTATGCTGGAAGGAGTAAAAACAGTAATGTTTACCTGACTCCCCACACACAAATCTGCTTCTTGACAGATATTTCAGGACCTTTGAATACACGTTTGGCATCGTAAAGAAAGAAAGCCACAAAAGATTAAGAAAATAAGTAATAACAAGACTCGAAAATTGTGATGGTAAGAACAGTAAACAATCCAAATACTTGTGTAATTTGTAGGCTGTGTAACATCACACCACCAACATATAGGGGGAGATATCCACTGCACTGTAATATTGCAAATATATGTTAGGGGGAGAAAATGTTGTATACCTGTACATTTAGTTGCATTATTAGATGAAGCTTATATATATATATATATATATATATATATTCTATTTTTCAGTTTTGATGTAAATTGTGTATATATGTATTATTTAATGTATTTATGACAAGCATGTTATTAATATAAGCAAGTTAGCAGACACATGCATGTCACTTTGTCAATATAGTATCTATAATAGTGTATAAGCATAATATGAATGTTCTGTAATAAATGGCTATATTGTGAACCTGTATGATGAAAGGTTACTATTTGTTTATTATCCTTATATCCAATGAAATGAGTGAAGGAAAATTGTATCCAAAAGGTTGCCCACACAAGCATCAGCTTGAAGATCACGTTTTGGGTTGTTATTAACACCCTAAAGCTTAACAGGGTATGTAACGACTTTATGAAATTGGTACAGGATTTATCACCACAGTACAATAGTTTTGAACATTGTATGGTAGTTATGAACATGGTACAGTATTTTTGAAAATGGGACAGTTTTTATGAAAAGATACTATGTATGAAAATGGTATAATATTTACAAACATTGTATAGTATTTATGAACATGGTTCTCTACGTATAAACATTATATGGTATTGGCAAATTCCTTGTGAATATTTAGTGCCTGTATATCAGCCTAGTCATTTCCATGTATTGTAACTGGAGTGGAGACGTACGTTGTGCTATATTATACGTGAAAAAAGGTCAGTACATGATAAAGGTCAGTAGGATATTGAAGTGGGAGACAAGAATGAAGAGAGATTAAACAGGGGACTGCCAGTCATCACGGGATGTCACAGAGGTCAAGAATCCAGACTGAAAATGAGATCTGAGAGGAGCATTTGGTATGTTGAGATGGGATGAAGAAAAGTGGTGATGTGGTGTACGAGATTTGTCATGGCAGGAAATGCAAAGGGGGTGAATTGTGGAGTGGTAGAAAGGATGAAACGGAAAAATCTGAAGCAGTTTGGGCATTTGGGAAGAATACAAAGACTAGCAATATGTCAATTACAAGTGAATTAATGTTTGTTAATGAAAATTTACATCAGTGCAAGAATGATTGAATACAATGATTACCGTAAGCAATGTGTCTATTCATTTTTCTCTCTCTCTCTCTCTCTCTCTCTCTCTCTCTCTCTCTCTCTCTCTCTCTCTCTCTCTCTCGTGGGTAGTTGATGGCAGGCAGCCACCGGTCGGGGAGGTATATTACCAATATTTACCCACCTGGGTATTGGGAGAATTAGTGATGGCTGCGCAGTGAGCCAGCACTTCAGTGGCTGTGAAGTTTCATTTCTATGGCCCAGGAAGCTGTTTTTCTTTCTGTCTCACCCACATATGGGCTGCTGGCTTTCAGTCCACAAACATAGAATCCCTCCCTCTCATACATATCACTTGACATGTAACTCATGACTCTTTCTTCTTACCCCTAGAATTTCGTAAGGTGAGTACTAAATACTAGCCCTGTCTTTTGGCAAAATCGTATTGTAAGTATGCTGTAGCGTACTTGGTATATGTACAGTACTATCCATCATATGTTTGCATCGCTGTCTCATCCACCTTGACTGGCTTTTGCAAGATTACACCAACTGCTGGCTCCTTTGAAAGCTCTTCTGTAGATGTGGTGAGTATGAATTGTTGACATGTATTTTTTCATCTTTTATTATTCATTTGTATGAAAAAACTGTAGTTTTGTCCATTTTGAAAATTCTTAAAACTGTAGTCTTTAGGGAAAATGAACACTGTCAAAGGGGACTCATTTTCAATGTTCTGACTGACATCACTGAATAATACTATCAAATTTGATCTTGTGTGTAGAAGTAGAATATGTATGAGACATCCTTTGCTGTTTTATAAACAACCCTTCCCTCTCAGGTTCTAACCTTCTGTCTGTCTCAGAAACTACCCTTCCTTCTGAGCTTTTCACCTATTATCTGTGTCTCAGAAATGACCCTTCCTTTTGAGATTTTCAGCTTTTGTCTATCTCTAGAATCAGCCAAGTTTTCATCACTGAAACTAACTTTGCTCTTTCTAGTACAGTACTTCCAAACTACTATCACCATCATTACCTTGTCTGTTCCATACAAATAAGAGTGAGATTACAGTAAACAATGATTAACAATTCCCCTCTCTATAAGACGAAATTTTTTTTATTGGATTTAGATACTTAGCTATATTTGCAAGTGAGTATTGATCCTGTTGAATACATGCACTTGGTTCAGTTCATGAACCACCTATTTACATCATCACCCTATTTCCTATTTTATGGGTGTGATTCGGGTGCATACAGCTTCTGAAACTGGCTCATAAATATTCTCAACCCATGCTTTGTGTGTTGAACTGAAAGATAGCCTATCTTAAAAAGTGTTTCTTCCTGTAATTCATGACACCAATGTCCCCATTCATATCAATTCCATCCCGCCCAAAGAGGAATCTAAGGCTTTCTTTCTTATTAACTCTCTCGCTTTTCAGCTATAACACACCATCATCTGTCAGTTTCTGTCTGCCATGCTGTTGCCTCCCTTTTACTCTGTCCAGCAGGTACTATTCTGGCCATTGCTCTCTCGGAAGCCTGACTCTCCCAGTGTCCTGGACTCCAAGATCTGGGACCTGCAGCATCCATTTGGCTGTTGCTTCCCATTCATGCAGTGAAGGGATCACCAACATGAAGACTTGTACAGCAAAGGTTTGAGATTTCAACCCGCGAAGTTGTTTTAGCTCTCTGCCAGTTAATTATCAGTCAATCGCCTTTTCCTTTTATCTATACAACTTCTGTATATCTGTACAACTTCTGTAACCTTTCTTCTTTCTTTCATACTATTCGCCATTTCCCGCATTAGCGAGGTAGCGTTGAGAACAGAGGACTGGGCCCTTGAGGGAATATCCTCACCTGGGCCCCTTCTCTGTTCCCTCTTTTGGAAGATTAAAAAAAAAAAAAAAAAAAAAAAAACCTGTGCACCTTTTTTAAAAAAGTTTTAGTCTACAATCATTTGATAGTCCTACGTTATTCCCTGTTGTAAAGTATTCTTGTTTCTCCTATCTTCCTCATCCTCTTTATTTGATACTTTCATCTGAAATATCCTAGCTCGAATTAATCTTATGAATATATATATCCCCCATCCCCCCCAGCCAACCACCCATCTCTTTGTCAGTCACCCGCACATCTTTGCACCCATCATGCATTATCATGCATCTGCATGACCAGCATGTTAGATGTATGTAGCCTTCAATAGTTTCAATGCACGCAATTGTTTAATGTAATTTATTTACAAGACGTAACCCTCTTTAACATCATTCAGTCTGCTCTCTCATTGCTGTTATAATATGAAAGTTATTCCCTCCTACTCCAATATATATATATATTTTTTTTTCTAATACTATTTGCCATTTCCCGCATTAGCGAGGTAGCGTTAAGAACAGAGGACTGAGCCTTTGAGGGAATATCCTCACCTGGCCCCCTTCTCTGTTCTTTCTTTTGGAAAAAAAAAAAAAAGAGGGGGGGGATTTCCAGCCCCCCGCTCCCTCCCCTTTTAGTCGCCTTCTACAACACGCAGGGAATACGTAGGAAGTGTTCTTTCTCAGACGAACATCGTCTGATATTTTGTGCAAAGAAGTTCAGGACTTTGCCAGATTTTCTGTAGATTATCACCTCCTTGCACAAGCTATTCATTGTCAACTGGAACTGAAGAATTTAGTTAAAGAAAACAGTCACAAAGTCCCTAAACTCTTCATTTTGTACATACCATCCATTGTGCAAGTCATTCATTCTCATTCTTTTTAAGAGTGACTTAAGAATCATCACACAGAGGAAAAGATATGTTACTCCCATCAACCAATGTAATGTGAGGTGAAAATGGAGAAAATGTTTCCCTGAAATACTGCATATATATATATATATATATATATATATATATATATATATATATATATATATATATATATATATATATATATATTGGAGCGGGGGGCTGGAAATCCTCCCCTCTCGGGTTTTTTTTTTTTTAATTTTCCAAAAGAAGGAACAGAGAAGGGGGCCAGGTGAGGATATTTCAGAAAGGCCCAGTCCTCTGTTCTTAACGCTACCTCGCTAACGCGGGAAATGGCGAATAGTTTAAAAGAAAGAAAAGAAATATATTTTCCTGGTCGATGTTGAACTCTTTTACACTTTGAGTGTCACACCTTTAGAATAGAACAAGTGATATTACATTGTTAGAGGTGGAGTATGGACTGCAATACATGTCACAGGGCAATGTAATCAATGGAATATGAATACATGATACTTTATGATATCATGATGGGATAACCTAATTGAATGTTTGGCTATTGGAGCAGCAATTAAGGTGAGTTTACTGGTTCTTAAAGCTTATCTTGGGGAGGGGAGGGGAGGGGTGGATAAGGCTCGGGAGGGCTTTTAGGGTCGAATTGGGGGGTTAGGGGGGATGATTAAGATAATCACTTGGTATGTTTGGACAAAGTATACATGATATGCAATAGGTACCTACATGATTTATATATATATATATATATATATTATATTAAACGAAACTGGAAGATGGTCTGTGATTCGTACATAACATCAAATGACTTTGCTTACATCCTCTAAATCATATTACAGGGTCGTGTGTGGGGGGGTGAATGAGTCAGTGGTGGGGGGGATGAGTCAGTGGATAATGAGGGGGGAGGAGGGAGATAAAAAGGGGGGGGGGTCACGTCGATAAAATACCTCGACCCCTTTAAAGGTGTTTTTCCATTATTATTATTATTATTATTATTACTAAACAGATTCAACAGTTAATTGAAGATTGAGGGGGTACGAGGCGCGTTGTAACCAACCCCCCCGCCCCCCTCCCTTCCCTAGGAATCATTAGAATCGTAATTGAATTCCTTGTAGTTTAGACTCGGGACTCACTGACAAGTCTGGTTGTTTAGGTAGGAACGAGCTGTATGTCCTCGAGTGTGTTATCAATCACCTTGTTGATAACAACTCTATCATAACTGTAGGGTTACCAGGAATCGTCGAACGCTGTATATGGAAAAAAAAAAAAAAGATAGAGTCCATTTGGCCATGATGGACTAAATTTGGCGTAGGAAATAGACGACTTTGTTCGTTGTGGAGCCTAAAACGTTTTGTGAGAGGTAGGGACTCGGCCCGCTCTAGCCTCGCACGGGGCTCCCTCCCTCACTCCGCCGCCATTTTGGCGGGAATATCACGTGTGTGTGTGTGTGTGTGTGTGTGAATCATTGGATGAATAAAGTCCCTTTTTTCACCTCAAATCCTTCAAAGTACATGATGGTATAGTGTCTAATGAATGACCTCTCTATTCTCTCTGTGTGTGGGTATGTATAGATAGATATATATACCTCCTTAAGGGTAAATAACGGGTTGATCAATAAGCCATCACCCCTCCCTCCCGCGCGTCTTAAGTTTTGCGTCAACCATGGGGTGATGTTGCGTCATAGGGACTAGGCCCGCTGCGGTATGTTGTCTACGTCAGCGTCATCTGCGTCATGGAGTGGGGGGTTTGGGGGGGTTCCTTTCCTTCCCCCCCACCCCCTCTTCCGCCACAACATATGGGATAGACTGATAGATTATATCGATAGATGAGGTAGCAAAGGATCGATAGATGGGTAGCGTAGCTATTGCTCGCCTTTGTACGGCTCGACCCATTTCTGTTGCAACATCTTCATTTTAGAATATATATATAAATATATATATATATATATATATATATATATAGAGAGAGAGAGAGAGAGAGAGAGAGAGAGAGAGAGAGCTAGTCCTGATCTTATCTTTCCATTGAACAAATGGCTGATTAGTTAGAGCTAGTGTGTGTGTGTGTGTGTGTGTGTGTCTTGAAGGATTATTCTAGAAGACAATTTTCTCAGTTTGAGTGTTTCTAGCCTAGTTTTCTCATATTGAGTGTATCTAGCCTAGCCTAGCTTTCCCATATTGAGTGTTTCTAGCCTAGCGTTCCCATATTGAGTGTATCTAGCCTAGCTTTCCCATATTGAGTGTATCTAGCCTAGCTTTCTCATATTGAGTGTATCTAGCCTAGCTTTCCCATATTGAGTGTATCTAGCCTAGTTTTCTCATATTGAGTGTATCTAGCCTAGCTTTCCCATATTGAGTGTATCTAGCTTAGCTTTCCTATATTGAGTGTATCTAGCCTAGCTTTCCCATATTGAGTGTATCTAGCCTAGCTTTCCCATATTGAGTGTATCTAGCCTAGCTTTCCCATATTGAGTGTATCTAGCCTAGCTTTCCCATATTGAGTGTTTCTAGCCTAGCTTTCCCATATTGAGTGTATCTAGCCTAGCTTTCCCATATTGAGTGTATCTAGCCTAGCTTTCCCATATTGAGTGTATCTAGCCTAGCTTTCCCATATTGAGTGTATCTAGCCTAGCTTTCCCATATTGAGTGTATCTAGCCTAGCTTTCTATATTGAGTGTATCTAGCCTAGCTTTCCCATATTGAGTGTATCTAGCCTAGCTTTCCCATATTGAGTGTATCTAGCCTAGCTTTCCCATATTGAGTGTTTCTAGCCTAGCTTTCCCATATTGAGTGTATCTAGCCTAGCTTTCCCATATTGAGTGTATCTAGCTTAGCTTTCTATATTGAGTGTTTCTAGCCTAGCTTTCCCATATTGAGTGTATCTAGCCTAGCTTTCCATATTGAGTGTATCTAGCCTAGCTTTCCCATATTGAGTGTATCTAGCCTAGCTTTCCCATATTGAGTGTATCTAGCCTAGCTTTCCCATATTGAGTGTAACTAGCCTAGCTTTCCCATATTGAGTGTATCTAGCCTAGCTTTCCTATATTGAGTATATCTAGCCTAGCTTTCCCATATTGAGTGTATCTAGCCTAGCTTTCCTATATTGAGTGTATCTAGCCTAGCTTTCCCATATTGAGTGTATCTATCCTAGCTTTCCTATATTGAGTGTATCTAGCCTAGCTTTCCCATATTGAGTGTATCTAGCCTAGCTTTCCCATATTGAGTGTATCTATCCTAGCTTTCCCATATTGAGTGTATCTAACCTAGCTTTCCCATATTGAGTGTATCTAGCCTAGCTTTCCCATATTGAGTGTATCTAGCCTAGCTTTCCTATATTGAGTGTATCTAGCCTAGCTTTCCCATATTGAGTGTATCTAGCTTAGCTTTCCTATATTGAGTGTATCTACTCAAGCTTTCCCATATTGAGTGTATCTAGCCTAGCTTTCCCATATTGAGTGTATCTAGCCTAGCTTTCCTATATTGAGTGTATCTACTCAAGCTTTCCCATATTGAGTGTATCTAGCCTAGCTTTCCCATTTTGAGAGTGTATATAGCCAACACCTCCTGGGCTATGTGGCCACAACGTCCACCCATTGCTATAGGAAAATAAAATCCATCCATCCTACGTCTATAATACATTTAATTAGACTCATATTCACGGGATATATTTATTCGGTGGTCATTAGGTGTTTGTTAAAATGATGCTATTGTGTAAACTGTTTCATAAGAATTTATCTGATAATATGGGCAAGATATGTTGCATCATGCTTTCTATGTGTACTATGCTTGTTAGTGGATGTATATACAAGTTAGACTTAAGGAGCCATGTTTTTTATGAATTATTTTCGCAAAATATCAGTTCCCGGTAATGTATATATATATTTACGAGGTACGTTTTGCCTGATTTTTACTGCTTACTTCACGAGAACTGAACGTGTCATACGTATTGACATTCCACCTCATACGTTTGCCGCTAACTCTCAGCCAATCACGAGGGAGGTTTGGGAGACCAGTGTTCGCGTCGAGGCTTTTCATTGGTGGAAACGCGTATGGCCACCTCACCGTCCACTGCGCAGCCCTTCGGCGCATTGGTATATATAGCGCATCACCCCCTCACGTGGCTCCATATTGAGGCCCAGACTCCGAGGAGAAAGCTCGTCAGCTCTCTTCCTAGGAATTCTCGAAGCTAATTTGCCATATTAAGTTACGTTCATCGCAAAGTTGTGATACTTACACCGTGCCATTGATCGTCTATATTTGGTGAAGTTCAAGAACATTGTGTGTTGCTCTCGGTATTGAATTGAGAAAGTTAGATCGCCTTGACCACTCCACCGCTATTTGAACACGTTCTCAAAATGGCGTCGCCGAGCACTGACCTCGACATGATATACAGCGTGATTGAGAAGGAATTCAACATGTTCACGGAACACGAGAAGAAACACCTCTTCGACCCGGAGAAGTTAACGGACGACGGTAGGACGTACGCCTTCCTAGCCCCGCTTTCGGAGACGTCATATGATACAAGTACTCCGTCGACATTCGCCTTGGATATCTTTCCTCAGACTGATGATATCCCGGTGACTACCACCTCCCACTTCGACGTCCCGGACCAATTTACTACCGTCGCCACTCTGAACAGCCCCCCTGAAACTACTGACGCAGTACAGGGTCAGCTAACCCACTCGAACGCCGAAGTCGTCAACGTGATGCAGGGGAGGAACGGCCACATCCTCTCATTGGACCACGCCCCATCTTCAGAAGAGGGCTTGATGATGGTCACACACGACATCGTGGACGAGAGCGAGAAGATGGACATCATGTTCCCCGTCTCACCCAAGGAAGTCTTCGGGGAGGACGCCCCAAAGAAAAGGGGACGCAAGCGCAAGTCAGATGGCTCCCAGACGCCATCTTCTTCCTCCCGAAGGCGTCCCAAGAAGCCCAAGGCTTACGAGAGGGAGATCCCCTTCGAGGACGAGGAGCAAGAGAGGAAAAGGAAGAACGCCATGAACGCCAAGAGACACAGAGACCAGCAGAAGAAGAACATGCAGGACCTGCGAGACCAGCTGAAGTCCGTGACGGAGGAGAGGGACGCCCTGAAGAAGGAACTGGAGAGGCTGCGCCTTCAGGAGCAGACAGCCATGCAGCAGCTCCTCGTCTACCAGCAGGGACAGACCACCTCCTTCCCCCTCCTGGTCATAGAGCAGCAGCAGCAGCCCCACCAGCCCTGATGTCGACAACCCAGATATTGGATGAAGGATCATTAATTAATGGATTTATTACAAAAAAAAGTCTTGCCCTCTTGATAAATCCAATCACCCTAGCTGGCAGGGTGATGTCTACCCGCCTGCAGGCACTGGAACAAAGTCACACCCAATTACACTGCTTGCTTGAGGGCTGTGGTGGCCTGAGAGCAAGTGAACATTCACAACAATCTAATGACACATACTCACACTCTACATATACATAACGTCTCTTCCTCTCGATATTTGTCCTGTGGATATATTGAGTATATATTTGCTATATAGGATGGGATGATATAGGTCATTTTGATGGTGGAGAATTGTGGATGCCAATGATTTCATCATTAATGATTATTTTCCAGGTGCAGATTTGTTTTTTTTTGCTGGAGTTCCTGACGTCTTCAGTGTGGGAAGTTGTGGGTTGTGAACTTGGCGAGGACTTCCTAGATTGGTGTTGCTGATCAGCATTTTTACTGGAAGGTAAGTCTATTTATCTATTTTACACACACCTTTAAACATTCGCCCAAAATCCTACAGTAGTGTTGATAGTTATTACTGTGTATAATGCTTGATTATTTCTGAAGATCAGCACAATTCCATTGTAGTAATGGTCACTTAAGAGTTACTGTATAACCAATGCTATCATTATTTATTTGATACTTATCATTGTACATGGAATATCCTGGCCAAATCTCTCCACTGTCATATATTTTTCAGATATCACATTAGCAGCCGCTGAATTCTCCTGATGCCCCACCTGGTAAATATAGTGATAGGGAACATGCACATCCTGCCACATTTGTTGCAAGTAAGGTTAGTAATGTCTTATGTTCTGCTTTTGCAACCAGTCTGTAATGCAGGTGAAATTCAGTTTTGGGAACTTAAATAATTTATATATGAACGTGTCATTTTTGGGGGGATTTTGTAGACCTTGTATCATTTTTTAGGGGATTTTGTATTCCATGTTCATGAAGGGTTCTAGCTTGTGGAAATGGTTCTAAAGACACGCAAGGGGGATGTTAGTCTAAGATTGGGAAGGAAAGGTTATGTGGGTATGGAAATTGATTGAACGAGGCTGTTGTAAGTTGTCAACACAGCAATCATGAGCCCTAGAGGGAGTGATTGCACTGATGCACTTCGAGTGGTGTAAGTGCTAGTACGGGCCTGAGCCATATCATGCAGAAAGGTAAATTTTATCTTGGGGTGTTCGATTGGGGATGTAACCTAAGGTTGTAGCATAGCTTAATGCTCCACAGCGAGAGGTTAGATGTGGTGTAAATGTGGCAGTTGATTTTTAAGTTACCTCACTCGAGAAAGGCAGACTGGTACATACTGAAAATATGACTTAGGTAATGTTGGGGTTCATTGGGATTTCATGTAACGCCTTATCTTTTGTCGTGTGCTTTATACTTCCTGTGTTGACTTTATTAAGTATTCACAAGATAAGTAGGTGACTATGAAAAACATTGATATAGAAGTGAGTTGAGAAGCAGATTATGAAAAACATTGATATAGAAGTGAGTTGAGAAGCAGATTAAGATAGAGGGAAGAAGAAAATGGTATAAGGTCTGTGAACACTCAGAGCGGGTGAGTCATGCATTGTTGCAACCTACTGTCCTTCAGTAGTTTGATATTAGTAATATGTCACTCTATTATTACATAGAAATTATGTTACTTTGTTACTTATGGTGTACCTACATAGTTGCATGGTGTTCACTCGGGTCAGTTTATGCTTGTCGTAGATCAGCTTTTCATTGGGGATGTATTGTTGAAATTTGAGATAATACGTGCCACTTCTGCTGCAGGTGCTTGGCTGGCAGTCTTTTTAGGTCCTCTCAGTGCCCCAGTTGGTGGTAGGGGGACATGCCGAGCCAAGGTTAACTTGATCACCTCTTCTGAAGATGAGCAAGACATCCAGTTATACAGTAATGGGGGTTTATTGACTGCATGTAGGGCAGAATCCCCAAAATACTCTTGATTATATTGTAGCACACTTTTTATGTAGTAGTAAGATTTAAGCCATTTCAGTATTTTCGTTAAATGACTTTGAGGGTATTATTGCTCTTATTATAGTATTTTATCAAGGAAAAAAAGTTTCTGCACTAATGTAGCTAAGGGCTTAGTTAGGAAACTATATAGGTTAATAGTAATTACATAACATATATTTCTTTACACATACTTATATACATATATGTTTATATAAGTACATGTCTGTGTGTTTGTGTATTACACATGGTATCTAGAGAAATGGATGCGAGGAGAAGCGGCCTTTCTTCTTCCGTTCCTGGCCCAGGAAGTGGTAATCAAGTTTATACACACACTCGCATTTTAATTTATTCTTCTTCCTGTATTAGCAAGCTAGAACCAGTAACAGGTGTGGAAAATGCATCATTCACTTGCATTTGTTTTGTAGTTATTATATGTGTGTTGGGCCTGTTTGTGTAGAAGGGGTTCTGGTATTGGTGCCTGATACATGCAGGCTTGAGAATGGAAGTTGAGGGAATTGGACCTTTTCCTAGTGCTACCCCATTAACGAAGGAAACGATGGATAGATGTGCATATTAAGCTGAATTGTTGAACCATGAGAGGAAGTGAATAGTATTCTACATATCTATGAGTGTATGTGGCTTTGGATGAAAGAGTGGGACTGTGATTCTTGGAGCAAAGGAGTACGATTACGCTTTACTTGTTGGGCAAAAAGATGGTTATAATTGAAGTTGTGGGAAAACACTTACATGAATGTGAGTGATGAGTTTTATATCCTAAAGCAAGGATGGAGATGAACATGTAGGCTACTAAATGGCAGAATGTTGTGCAGCATATGTTGTTCATGCAGAGAATAACAAGTGATGAAAATGTTTGGATACAAGAGGAAGGTAGTGGACTAACAAACTGAATAGGTTCAGAAACTGTGAGGAGTCGAGTAAGACGTGCATGGATCCCCATATATTAGGCAGTGGCAGGAGGAAGTATGGTGAAGCAGCCTTTGGGAATTGGGGCCTGAACCTTCTGGAAGTAGAAAGGCGTGCATGGGATATAATGAGTTAGATCAATGTATTTAGGATGTACCATATGTAGGCTGAAATGGGACGTATTTGTTGGTGGCAGATGCTGATGTCTGTATATTGATAATGATAGTTAGTGGGTCTGTGTGAATGAGAGCATTACACATTAGTTCTAGATGCTGCTTTGCTAAGATATAATTTTTCAACAGAAGGAACAGAGAAGGGGTCAAGTTAGGTTATTCCCACTAAGGCCCTATCTGTTCTTAACACTACCTCGCTAATGCGGGAAATAGGGAATATATTTGAAAAAATAGATAATATATATATGTGTTTGTGTGTGTGTGTGGAATTGCAGTTCAGTTGGAGTTCAGATAATTTTATTTAATGTGAATTAAACATGCATCTCAACATGTTTCACAGAGACAATCCATCTCATGAGGTGCAAACATTTCATAAAGTTTTAAAATCCCAACACCACCATTAAAATTCCTTCTTGTCATTCTTGAGAATAGCACGGGAGAGATGGAATTTTTGTGTTGGGAGTTAAAGGCTTTTTGAACTGTACGCACCTGATGAAGTGGATTGTCTCGGCAGAATATGTAGCTTTGCATGTATAGAAAAATCACAGGTACATTAGATTATCTGAACTCCCTCTCGAAGTGGGATTTCCCCTTCGTGATTATCATCACGCACTAGTGTGATAAACATAGCACTATATGTGTGTGTGTGTTTGTTTGTGTGTGTATGAGTTGAGCCATTCTTCATCTTTCGTGGTAAACATTGATCAAGTATGATAGTCTTAAGATAATATATGCTGGTAGTCACAAGGGAAAGGAAACTTGAAGATTTGAATGCTCTAATGAATGGTTCACATCTTCAGGAATCATTCGCAGAAGTGCTCGAATTCTCATGTTTCATTTTTTTGAAGTCTTGTGTTTCACTTTCTTTGTGGGTACCAGCATATTTGTGATTCATGTGTTCCTTTTTTTTTTTATTTATTTGCATGATTAGATATGTACATGGCCACTAACACTGTATGCCAACTTTATCTCTCCTTCCTCTTCATTGTTTATTGTGATGGATAGGGTTTGCTCATATAGTTCCAGATTGTGGTCTTGCTTTACTTTCTTATTGCTCTGCCAGGATCAACCGCTATCACATATCCCACCCAAATATATTTTGATATAATCAGAGTCTCATCTTTATATGTGACGTGGATCCTATTTCAGGCCATAAATTTTTTTTGTATTTTTGTTTTAAGACCTTCATGGAACTTTATCTTGAAATATTAAATTACTTTTTCGTGCATGCTCATTGTTTGTGATCTCCAAATCAGTAATAATACATTTAGTTTAATTGGCCATATTCTGATGTTAGGAAAATCGTATACCCAATCAGTCTACAGTTGACATATCATCCCCAAATACTGGAGACTTGATATACAAAATCTGATTCAGGGTCAGGCTTCCTGTAATTCATTCCCATCACCATTGTCCTGAAGAATTTTTAGTCCACACAAGTTAATTTTTCTGTTTTTTTTTTTTTTTTTTTTTTTTTTTTTTTTTTCATCCAGTCATTGATTTTTGTTGCCTTGTCATTCATTGTCTCATTTCACTGGCTTATTCATTTTTATGTTTATTTGTTATTGTTCACCTCTTCTGAAGATTGTTCTGATTTTTTAACTAATTTTGTGCCATTTTCTCTTTGGTACATCTTTAATGTTTTTCATTTTCTTGTTATGCAAACTTGACTCCTCAGCATACCATATTTCAAGTCAAAAGCTTTTGACTGGTACATTCATTTCCTGATAATATGGTTCCATGAAACAAGCCCATGTGGACTGTGAATAGGAACAGTGACATTTCCATACAATGTTCAGTATTGTACAGTTAGACTTGGCCTTAAAGTGTCCCATTGAATTTTTCTTCCCCTCCAAACATATTTTTTTTGGAGCTCCAGTGTGTTGAATCTTTGTGATGTGGTAAGATCATTAGAATAGAAAAAGCTGTTTCAAGACCCATTGTGATGGAAAACTTTGTCAAGAGTACAAATTTGCTATCAGAACATTCTTTTGTTCACCCGACCCTCTTATGCTGCGGTTTCTGATTTTGAGTCCTTTATGATATCTCCATACTGAATAGATGTGTCTCATCTATTTGTCATGCTCTGTCTCTTTTTTCAGAACATCCTCTTGGATCACCATTAATCAGTAATTCACGATTATGCCAAATGTCTACCGTATGCATACATGCACATGGAATCTGCTTGCAAAAAGGTCATAGTATCATCAGTGAACAGAGAGGATTATGTGCTTGTTAGAGACCTTCTCTCTCCCAAGCTCCTGCAGCTGCACCCCATGCACGAACAGGCTTCAGAGGAGATGCTGTGATGTGAGAAGGTTCTCAGCGACATCGTACTCATTTCTGTTTGCGAATGAAGACTTGCCTTATTGGAGGTAGTTTCCTTCTCAGGAGTCTACTAACATCACTCCCTTGAACACTGAACAGCAGTCACTAGAAATCACACACATGTACTGCACCCATCATTATTTATTGTTGTACCAGAGTAGTTTCTGGTCATCATCTAAAACTAGTAATTATTAGAAAATTTCATCAGTAGACCTCACTGTTCAATTTAACCATATTTTCATAACTCCATCATCCTCATATTGTGTTGCTGACATGCAGAAACTGGGTTACAGCAGGTATGTTATGTAAAACGAATATGGTTTCGTACAGGTATATTGAGTCGTTATTTAGTGTAGGTTATATAGTTAGTCATTATGTAGGTTTCTATGTGCAGAAACTTGAGTGTGATAATTAGTACAAAGTTATGCCAGAACTTTTTCTAATAAGAACAAAGTTAGGCTCTAACTTTCACTGTGATATTGAGTACAAACCAATGTTAGAACTTTCACTGTGATATTGAGTACAAACCAATGTTAGAACTTTCACTGTGATATTGAGTACAAAGTAATGTTAGAACTTTCACTGTGATATTGAGTACAAAGTAATGTTACAACTTTCACTCTGATTAATACACTTATAATCCTAGGACTTTCTCGGTGTTATTGAGTACAAAGTAAAGGTAGAATTTTCTCTGTGATATTAAGTACAAAGTAAAGGTAGAATTATCTGTGATATTGAGTACAAAGTAAAGGTAGAACTTTCTCTGATATGTAGTTAAAGAAATTGTTTTTTGTTGTTGTTGACTATATATCTTCTTTTTATCCCAAGTACCTGAGTAGTTGTAGTTTACAGATGGTTATTTTTATATTACAGTTATGAATATTTACATATTACAGGTATTTCTGTGTATCAATAAAAAAGTCAAAACTGAATATTCTTGTTTTTTAGTAACAATGGGTGTAAATTTTTGTCAATATTTTCCAACTTATTACCTTATCTCTTCTGTCCCATCCCAGAAAGGTGGTCACTCATTCCTTCATGCCCTCAGAACCTTGAACATCCCAAACCCACCCTTTTTCTCACCTTGTCCTCAGTTACTTATTGAAAGGTCATCACTTCCTTTTGGTGTTCTCCTCAGTTACTTATTGAAAAGTCATGATTTTCTATTAGTGTTCTCCATGCTAACTTCACCCCTAACTAACTTGTTCCTCCTTTCATCTCCATTGCTAAAGCTAATAATGATGTTTTTTTTCATTTTCTATCAGCCTATATCACTCGCCCCCACTTCTAAACTCGTCCATGGAGTCCTACAGTGGCTTACTCATAATCTGCCACCAACACCTTGTTATTATCAAACAAGACATTCTTCCAAGGTCCCCTCTTCCCTTCCTTCCAATCTGCTTATCTTCCTATCTCTCCTCTTTAAATACCTACTTTGCTTGCTTACATTAATCAACCCATCCTGAGACCCATGTAGCTAACCTGTCGCCTCTAGTAGAAACATTTATTCAGCTTATCTGTAGTTCAACTACTACACCCAGAGAAGTAAGGTAGATGGCCTACTTCTGGTTAACCTACTGCCCCCAGATAGTCTCTTATAGTTGACGTACTACACCCCAGATATAAAAGTAACCCACGTCTGTTTAGCATACTGGCCTAGCTATAAGGTCATTAACCCAAAATCTGATGATAGGTAATTGTTCATGGTTAAATTCCCCCCAGATATAAGGTTATAAGTACATGGTTAACCTGCAGCTCCCATAGAAGGAAAGTGCTTGCATTTGGTTGACCAATTCTAGATATAAGGGAAAGTATTCTCATTTGGTTAACCATCAACCCAAGATATAAGTGGAGGTACTCTCATTTGAATTACCATCAACCCCAGATATATTTAAAGGTACTCGCATTTGGTTGACCATCAACCCCAGATATAAGGGAAGCTACTCTCATTTGGTTGACCGTCAACCCCAGTTATAAGGGAAGTTATTCGCATTTGGTTAACCAACCCCAGTTATAAGGGGAAGGTACATTCGGTTGACCATTATCTCCAGATAAAAGGGCAGGTACATTTGGGTGACCATCCCCAGATATAAGGAAAGGTACTCAAATATAGTTGACCATCAACCCCACTCAAGGTAAGGTACTCAAATTTGGTTGACCATCACCCCCAGATATAAGGTAAGGTACTGTCATTTGGTTGACCATCAACCCCAGATATAAGGTAAGGTACTGTCATTTGGTTGACCATCAACCCCAGATAAAAGGTTAGGTACATTTGGTTGACCATCCCCAAATATAAGGGAAGGTACTCAAATTTGGTTGACCATCACCCCCAGATATAAGGGAAGGTACTCGCATTTGGTTGACCATCACCCACAGATATAAGGTAAGGTACTCGCATTTGGTTGACCATCACCCCCAGATATAAGGTAAGGTACTCGCATTTGGTTGACCATCACCCCCAGATATAAGGTAAGGTACTCGCATTTGGTTGACCATCACCCCCAGATATAAGGTAAGGTACTCATTTAGTTGACTATCAACCCCAGATATGTCAAGTTACAAGTTTGGTTAACAAAGTACCCCAAATAAAGGTCGGTTATCCGCATGTGGATATATATATATATATATATATATATATATATATATATATATATATATATATATATCATCCCTGGGGATAGGGGAGAAAGAATACTTCCCACGTATTCCCTGCGTGTCGTAGAAGGCGACTAAAAGGGGAGGGAGCGGGGGGGCTGGAATCCTCCCCTCTCTTTTTTTTTTTTTTTTTTTTCCAAAAGAAGGAACAGAGAAGAGGGCCAGGTGAGGATATTCCCTCAAAGGCCCAGCCCTCTGTTCTTAACGCTACCTCGCTAACGCGGGAAATGGCGAATAGTTTAAATAAATATATATATATATATATATATATATATATATATATATATATATATATATATATATATATATATATATATATATATATATATATTACTAGTTCATCATTTTTCCTGCGAATCATTGTATCGCTGGAACACCCTTGATATATATATATTGGAAGACTTAATTGGAATTGCTTAATTTTAAATCAATGGTTTGCTTTCGTTTTCCCTTCTCATCACATATTGAACATCGTACGAGAGTTTTGTAGGTATGGGAAGTGTTGTCCAGCTTCAAGACCATCGTAAGTGTGTGTGTGGGTAGTTCTGTGTCCAGCTACAAGACCATCGTGTGTGTGTGGGTAGTTCTGTGTCCAGCTACAAGACCATCGTGTGTGGGTAGTTCTGTGTCCAGCTACAAGACCAACGTGAGTGTGTGTGGGTAGTTCTGTGTCCAGCTACAAGACCAACGTGAGTGTGTGTGGGTAGTTCTGTGTCCAGCTACAAGACCATCGTAAGTGTGTGGGTAGTTCTGTGTCCAGCTACAAGACCATCGTAAGTGTGTGTGGTTAGTTCTGTGTCCAGCTACAAGACCATCGTAAGAGTGTGTGGGTAGTTCTGTGTCCAGCTACAAGACCATCGTAAGTGTGTGTGTTTGGTTAGTTCTGTGTCCAGCTACAAGACCATCGTAAGTGTGTGTGTGTGGTTAGTTCTGTGTCCAGCTACAAGACCATCGTAAGTGTGTGTGTGGGCAGTTCTGTGTCCAGCTACAAGACCATCGTAAGTGTGTGTGTGTGGGCAGTTCTGTGTCCAGCTACAAGACCATCGTAAGTGTGTGTGTGGGTAGTTCTGTGTCCAGCTACAAGACCATCGTGTGTGGGTAGTTATGTGTCCAGCTACAAGACCATCGTAAGTGTGTGTGTGTGTAGTTCTGTGTCCAGCTACAAGACCATCGTAAGTGTGTGTGTGTGTAGTTCTGTGTCCAGCTACAAGACCATCGTAAGTGTGTGTGTGTGTGTGGGTAGTTCCACCTGCTAGTACGCCATCGCAAATGCCTGGGCCAGTTAAGGTGTGGTCACGTAGTGGTCGATGATGACGCATGTCCCCCCCCCAACACACACACACATACCAGCGGTGTTGCCATTTCCGAGACTCCGTCTACGAATAAAAGACATAGTTTTCCCTTCTCTCACGTCAAATGGAACGAACGACCCCATTATTAACCATGGCTACCGGGAAGACGTAAAGTTGGGGGGAAGGAACCTGTAGTACCACTACGAAATAGAAGACCAGAGGAGACATGGGGAGGAGGGTGTTAAAAATGACAAATAATTATGGAGGAGGAATGGGCCAGCTTTGTGGCATTGGAAAATGGGGGGGGAAGGGGATGTTATGATGTGAGGCCGTGATGAACAGCTTCTCCAAACTTGTGACTTGATTTTTCTGTTTTGTAGGAAGAAAGGGTTTTGTAGAGGGATCCCTTGTGAGGCAAATGCCCCACATTTTGTAGAGGGATCCCTTGTGAGGCAAATGCCCCACATTTTGTAGAGGGACCCCGTGTTAGAGGCATCTGCCAATTGCCCCACATTTTGTAGAGGAATTCCGTATTAGAGGCATCTGCCAAATGCCCCTTATTTTAAATGGTGGATAATAAAAAAAAAAGGCCATACCATCACAGACCAGACACTCGCTGACATTTAAAAAAAAAAAAGCTGAAAATTGGTCAGACGGACATTAGACATAATTTACATCAGATAAAAGAAAGTGTTTTGGTATTTATAATTTGCATATTGGGAGATAAATAGCGGTGAATAGGGAAGGTAAACAAGATAATTATTTTGTTTATAAAGAATTTATGTTCAATAGACTCGAATATTAAAGTGTTTTATCAATTGTTAGAATTACTTGGAAAATGACTGGCCATTTATATGTTATTTTGTGGATATATATATATATATATATATATATATATATATATATATATATATATATATATATATATATATATATATATATATATATTGGCGCATTTCGAAGACATATATATAGAAAATGTATTGAGTTATCTGCATTTTGATGTAGTCTTAGAGGCCATAGCGCCCCAAACAGCTCTCTCTCTCTCTCTCTCTCTCTCTCTCTCTCTCTCTCTCTCTCTCTCTCTCTCTCTCTCTCTCTCTCTCTCTCTCTCATATTTATCATCGTGTGTGTGTAGTTATCTGGGGGGGGGGGGTCGTTAGGGATGGTGATTAGCCACTCCAAGGACAAGACAACACCCGAAGTTTTCCTTTGGAATTCTCGAGAAGGTTTTTGATATGCAAATGAGGCAGCTTGGGGTCCCGGCCAACTGTGTCCAGTGTGGTGCAAGACTTCGAGAGGAAATGAGACATTTTGATTAATTCATTTATCTCTCCAGTTATGATTCGAGAGGAAATGAGACATTCATTAATTAATTCATTTATCTCTACAGTTATGATTCGTTTATGTTTTGATAATGTACATATTTTATTCCTGGAAAGGTTGACATGCCTAGTATGATTATGTACTTCTGAAGTGATTGTAACGGCTGCTGAAATGATTGTAACGTCTGCTGAAATGACTGAAACGTCTGCTGAAATGATTGTAACGGCTGCTGAAATGATTGTAACGTCTGCTGAAATGATTGTAACGGCTGCTGAAATGACTGAAACGGCTGCTGAAATGATTGTAACGGCTGCTGAAATGACTGAAGCGGCTGCTGAAATAACTGTAACGTCTGCTGAAATGATTGTAACGGCTGCTGAAATGACTGTAGCGGCTGCTGAAATGATTGTAACGGCTGCTGAAATAACTGTAACGTCTGCTGAAATGATTGTAACGTCTGCTGAAATTACTGTAGCGGCTGCTGAAATTATTGTAACGTCTGCTGAAATAACTGAAAAGGTTGCTCGAATGATTGTAACGTCTGCTGAAATTACTGAAACGGCTGCTGAAATGACTGTAACGTCTACTGAAACGGCTGCTGAAACGATTGTAACGTCTTCTGAAATGATTGTAACGGCTGCTAAAATGATTGTAACGTCTACTGAAATGATTGTAACGTCTACTGAAATGATCGTAACGTCCGCTGAAATCATCCATACGTCTACTGATATGATTGTAACTGCTACTGAAATTGTAATTGAAATGATTGTAACGGCTACTGAAATGATCGCAACGTCCACTGAAATGATCCGTACGTCTACTGAAATGGCTGTAACGGCTACTGAAATGAACTTTACCCGCATCTCCTAACCTGGTCGCATGGCATACCACCTGAAGTGGTGTTGTCTCTGTGTACTGAACACATGTCCAGACATGTCCCCTCCCCCCCCCCCACTTCCTCTCCTGTAACACGTCTGTACTTGTCTATACAATCTCTCTCTCTCTCTCTCTCTCTCTCTCTCTCTCTCTCTCTCTCTCTCTCTCTCTCTCTCTCTCTCTCTCTATGGACACTGAAACTGATCCAGTGGGTTTAGGAATATGGTCTTCCACAGTGGTAACCACTGCGTAAGCATATACGCCCATATATGACGTTATCATTTGAGAGAGGGGGGGGTTGGTTGGTTGGGGTGATGACGTCATGTATCAGTTGAGGTGGGGGGAGGGTGATGACGTCAGGTCCCGCGTTGGGGTGAGAACTAGCCTCGCTAAGGTTCGCCACTGGGGAGGGAGTGAGAGAGGGAGGGGAGTGTGTCTTGGTTGCTGGGTGGGGAGAGAGATGGACTCTCCCCTGGGAGAGGTGAGGGAGGGGGAGACACGCATCTGGTCTGGTCGCAAAACGTTTCGGTACGAATCCGTCTCCTAACCCCCCACAACCCCCCACACTTCCTCTCTCTCTCTCTCTCTCTCTCTCTCTCTCTCTCTCTCTCTCTCTCTCTCTCTCTCTCTCTCCGGAAGACAGTCTCACCCGCTTATAGGAGACGGAAATACCTAAAAGTTCCAAGAACTTCTCTTTTTTTTTTTTTTTTTTTACCTTGTGCGCGCATCTACAGAACAAACCCCCCCCCCCACCATCATTACCCCACAACCCCCTCTTCCTCCTCCTCCTCCTTCTCTCCCTCAATCCCTCCCCCAACACAAACAAACACCCCCACCACACCCCCACCTCAGCCGCCTCAGCCAATGAGGTGAGGCTGAGTGGCTCCAGTGCCCCCAACCCCCCACACTGAGTATGAACACACGGCACCCAGCAGTGAACATCCAGTTGCCTTGCTTACTCTAGCGTGAAAGCAATTCTCTCTCTCGAAGGCGATTGTGCTTAGACCACTTCATATATACATACATATACATTTATATATATTTATATATATATTTTCATGTGTGTAATTCTACATGAGAGAAGGTTTGAGAGCAGCAGTAGTGTGAAGACCACACCCACGTGTACACACACATACCGTTTTCCCTGCCTAGCATCAATTGAGCGATCCTACAATCCTCCCGGTCATCTCTCTCCTATTTTGCATATAATGGGGAACACTAGCTCAGCCCTTAGGGTCTCGCCTGAGAATGGCGTCCAGTATTATCCCTGGGACGCTGAAGAAATACCATTCTATCCCTGCGAGAGCCAGGAGCCACCATTGGACGACAGTATTGTCAATTTATACTTGCCCACCCCAAGCTGGCATGACGGAGGGTATCCTGACGAGGAGGAAGAGGAACAAGAGCTCCTCCTGATTAGCACGCCTCCTCCAGGGTATCGCCTGGTGGTCATGGACGACTCTGAAGGCGCCATGACAGGAGTCCACGAAGAAGAAGAGGTGGTGATGGTGGAGGAGGAGGAGGCGTCGACCCCCACGCCCTTCGTGGTCGTGTATGAAGCAATGGGACTGGCCAGCGCCTCCATGTGGGGAGGGCCTGGGCTCCTACAGGCCCTGGATGGTGACGCCACTGACCTGGTTCCTGAGGAAGGCCAAGACGGGAATGGGACTCGGCTGGGAAGCTTAGGGAAAAGGAATTTGGCTCCCGAGGGCTTGAATGGTCTTCAGTGGAATGAGGAAACCAGCTCCCCTGAGCCAGTGCAGGTATGTGGTGTGAGTGGCCTTATTTAAATAGTATTATTACTTTGACCATGAGATATGTATACTTTGACCATAATAGATGATATATTGATATATATATCTCCGTGTCATTGAGGTACTGCGGGTCACATTCCAGTTTAAGGGCACCACTGGGTGACTACAGCCATCTTTGCCCAGTAGTGACCAAACCCTTGGGCAATATTCATTTTAGGAAGCCTTTAATCGCGTATGATAACTTTGTAGGTTGACCTCCCCTTACTATAGCTTGGCCAGTTGGTTTTCTTTTGAGGTTTGGCTTGAATTGATTAAGCTAGGTAAGGCCAGGGTAGATTAGATAAGAGATGTAAAGTTCGTTTTCCAGTCTTGGTTTAAGATTATATCTTTCACCATCTCACAGTTTTCCCCTCAATTTCCAGGACCAACCACTCCAAACTTAATGATTGTCTTAATTACATGTTAATTTTCCTACTTCATCTGCAGATCCTTAGAACAGCCATACAAGGAACTCAACCTCATCTCTCTCTCGTCCATTTTATAAAGAAATTCATTTTGTAGAAAGTTTGTAAAGGGTTTAGCATGAACTAACTGCTTTATATTATGAAAAAGGTGTATTTAAAACGTTAAACTGTTTTCGAAGAAATATTTAATATGGCTTCCTTGAAAT
Organism: Panulirus ornatus; assembly: GCF_036320965.1. Classification (NCBI taxonomy): domain Eukaryota; kingdom Metazoa; phylum Arthropoda; class Malacostraca; order Decapoda; family Palinuridae; genus Panulirus; species Panulirus ornatus. Next base: position 22,283,372 of record NC_092235.1, read on the forward strand.
ATATATATATATATATATATATATATATATATATATATATATATATATATATATATGAAGATTTTTGTATGGGATGAAATAGTATAATTTGGCTTCATTAAAAAAATCCTGTCACATTAACTCATCCAAAGTTTCTTTATACTGAATTCCTTTGATTGTTATATGTGTTAGTTCATATTGGATTCAGAGACTCGTACCTTTACGTTATAAGGGGGGGTGTTAACATGGACTACATTCAGTTAGTAAAAGTATTTTTAGTCTCAAAAATGGTAAACCATACCTGTTGAACACAGGCATCACATACTCCAACACCATTCTCCATCCTTTATTAACCTGGTATATTCACTTGGGCTTCTGAGTTCCATTTAGCTGACCACATACTTTCAGATATAATTATCTGTTCATAAAACATTCCCTCTTTAAAATGAGGTAACTGGCTTCTTACGTTAGATTTATGTATGAAAGCGAGTGGCACCCTTAAAATGGAATTTTACCCTGATTCACAAATAACATATATTGACAACCATGACCTGGTTTAGGATGCAGATAGGGACAACGCTGATGGTCTTGCCAACCGTCCTGAGAAAAGGAAGTTGTTAATTGACCACAGTGACGACATGTCTCCCCTGGACCAGGAGAACATGAACAGCCAGCCCAAGTACTTCAAGGTGGAGGAGCTGCACCTTGGCAGCAGCCTAGCGCACCACGACCAGGATGATCAAGAGAGACACTTGTCAAGTGTCAGGTCGGAGGACGAGCTGGTGTGTCTGGCACTCCAAGAGGAAAGAGCTGAGGAGTTTCTGCTTGAAGACGAAGAGGAGCTGTGTGAGGATATCAAGGAGGTAGGCGGGCCAACGCTGGAATGTGGGGATGAAGTGGGTTAAAGTTCTTTTTTTCTAAGTGGGAATATATGGATAATTAGACGTGTGGGCGAGAGGGATAGGTGGATAATATGTGTGGGCGAGAAGAACAGGTGGATAGTGAGTAGATGTGTGGGTGAGAGGGACATGTGGATAACGATATGTGTGGGCGAGAAGAATAGGTGGATAGCGAGTAGATGTGTGGGTAAGAGGGACAGGTGGATAATGAGATGTGTGGGCGAGAAGAATAGGGGGATAGCAAGTAGATGTGTGGGCGAGAGGGACAGATGGATAATGAGATGTGTGGGTGAGAAGAATAGGTGGATAGCGAGTAGATGTGTGGGCGAGAGGGACAGGTGGATAATATGCGTGGGCGAGAAGAATAGGTGGATAGCGAGTAGATGTGTGGGTGAGAGGGACAGGTGGATAACGATATGTGTGGGCGAGAAGAATAGGTGGATAGCGAGTAGATGTGTGGGCGGGAGGGATAGGCTGTCTTATTTTGGGCTAGAATCCTGTTATGTGAAGCACAAGAATAGGAAATCATGCCGGAAGTACATGGTCAAATGAGGTGTTAGATTAGGTTCGGGGGTTTTCTCCCCTTACAATTTTCCTTATTTTTAAGGATTTGTTCTTTAAGGGGGGGGGAGGCATATTTACTTTATTTTCAAGAATTTGCAGTTCACATAAATGAGCTACTTTGAAGTGTGAAGAAATCTAATCATACCACTTTCCACAATTTCCATGAAGCTGTAAAGCAGCTACACTTGAGTTAGAACACTTTTTACACTTAATGAAATAGAGAGAGAGAGAGAGAGAGAGGCTGACATTACATATTTTTTGTGTAATTCCACTTTTATATCCTCTATGGCTGGCGATGTAAATTAGATTTCCTCTCCCTCTTTTTTTTTTTATCAGTAATAACCTGTGGTCGATGGCCTGTTGAAATGGACCCATGACTGGGAGACAGGCTGGTTTGGCACCAGTGGCATTCACCACCCTCAAATGCAAGACGCCATCACTTCGCTGTGGACCTGCACACATCTGGTATCCAGGACTGGTGTTAACAGGAATGGAGAAAGGAAGAAGAATTTTTTTTTTTTCTTACACCATAGAGTATCAAAAGCCAAATTGGTTAACCCTTACATGAGAAGGAGCCTTCCCCCCATCACACACATGAATACAGACACACACATAGAAACTGTAATTGGCTAACATGGGGGGTTTTCCCCCAAAGGTGCCTTTTACTCCACCACCCTTATAGTACAAATACGTCATGACACACCCATTTTAAAAGGGGGATATCCCCCTTTCATCCTACCCTGTACACTCACCTACACACACTCATGTACATGTACTTACACAGTCACAGGTGTGCAAAGACAGTGCCACAGTCCATTCACACAGACGGTCGTGAGGGCCAACCCGCTCGTGCAACGAGCTTTCCTTGGTCGTAAAAAATCAACATCCGCTTGAACAACGAGAGGTTGAACGTTCAAGCACTTGGTTGCAAAACAGAATTATGCTAGCCTGGCACCCATGGCCCATAAGCCCCAAAAAAGAAGAATAGCAACCTAATGATGAAGCCCCTCCATTTCCTTTACATAAAACGATTGGCCACCAGCACAAATGAGTAATTCATTCCTCACTCACTCACACTCATTACTCATGAGATATCAGTACTGCAGACTTAATACTTAATTGCGTCTTGCCAAGAGCAATTACCTTTCTCCCGCCTCTAATCTCTCCACAGATCAGGTTGGAGAGTGGTGCCACTACCCTAGCCTAAGGCGCTGTCTCATCTACCGCCCATCACACAAGACTCTTCCTTGCCTGGTGAGTCCTGTTCCCCATTCCCAACCATCTCCGCCCATCTGCTTGTAAGTTCCTTTACGTTCCTCAGTTCTTTTCTACACGTGTTCAAGCAAGTTAATGCCATCCAGGAACATGGTAATTACCTGTTGATGCTGCTCTGGGAGGGAGTTTGTTATCCCATTGGTAAGTTAGACCTGCACTGAACAAAATGGAGATTTTTTGGACACTTGTGGAATCTGTGGTGTGATATACAGGCATGTTGGTAGAGGACAAGACTATACCTTTCTGTGTCTCCTCCTCCTCCTCCTCCTTTACTGTAGTTTATTGAAATTTCAAGTCTAATCATGATCAGAGAGAGAGAGACTTTCATTGCAAAACTTGGGTCCTTAAGGAGAAGGACCCCCTCAAAGTATGACATATTGACACCGTTTATTTTTTAATATAAAGGTCTTAAAATTCCTTGAATATGGGGATGTTAAACCTTAAATATTATCGTGATATAGGGTGTGCTTAATATATGACTTAACTGCCAGAAAATGATAAAAGAAAAAATAGGAGCGTAGGTTTGGTTGATTTTATGGGCTTTATTGTTAGTTTTAATTGTAGTATCATAGATAAGTGGGAAGTAGTTTCATTAAGCATAGATATTAGGCATGGTAATATTTAACTTTACCTAACGCAAACTGGATGAGGAATTGCATTGATTGTTACCTAACTCAAACAAGTTACAGAATTACATCGATGATTTGTATCCTAACTTAAACAAGTAATGGAATTACATCAATAATTTGTAACAACCTAACTCAAACAAGTTATGAAATTACATTGATAATTTGTAACCTTACTCAAACAAGTTATGGAATTATATCGATAATTTGTAACCTAATTCAAGCAAGTAATGGAATTACGTCAATAATTTGTAACCAAACTCAAACAAGTAATGGAATTACATCGATAATTTGTAACCTAACTCAAACATGTAATGGAATTACATCGATGATTTGTAATCTAACACAGTTGAACAAGTAATGGAATTACATCGATAATTTGTAACAACCTAACTTTAAAAAGTCATGGAATTATATCGATAATTTGTAACCTAACCTAACTCAAACAAGTTATGGAATGACAACGATGATTTGTAACCTAACCTAACTCAAACAAGTTATGGAATTACATCGATAATTTGTAACCTAACTCAAACTACTTCAGCATTTTCATCGAAAACCATGGTCCGGAGTTTCTTACCTACGTTGACATGTCCCATAGTTCTTTCTAGGAAAGATAAGACATTCTCTTTTATAGATGATAAGCTGTCTAATCTCTGTGCAAGCCTCACCAAAGGCCACCATTTCCTGTCAACTATTTTTCTCCCCAGGTGAACCAGTCCGGGATGTTTTGGGGACGACAGTTAATTATCCAGCATTTGCAATCACCTGACCCATCTCACCCCAAGCTCCACCACCAGTGATCTTGAACAAAGGTATATTTGCATATTGTGTCCTCTTGAATATATTTTCTGTGCATGTTTCACACACACACACACACACACACACACACTTCAAAGCCAATGTGGGACTGTATCATCAAACATATTCATTTCTCTGCCATTAATACGTACTTATGAAAGTTACTCAGTTCAGCTATGCATGAGTAGAGTTCATTTGATTCTTATTCCGTTTCAGAGAGCTGTTGGCAGCGTTGAATGGCCCTCTAGCATGCAGACCATGTCACCCAACAACTTCCCCCACCTGAATGGGGTTAAAGCTCTTCTGTCTACAGTAGCCACCCACCTATGCAACAACCTTCCTCCTCACCCACACAACTTTCCTACCCACACCCTCCCCCACCTTCCTATAAGACTATATACCCCCCGGCAGAGCTGCTTCATAGCGACTATATCGGTGACATATTTCTTAAAACACCTATTCCCTCATAATCTATATCCTTCCTATATTTTTTTTTTGCCTCATATATGATATATGTGTGTTTGTGTGTCCGCGTGTGTGTCTGTGGAAGAATTCCTGAAACTACCGTTTGCTTGGTAACTACGAACAACCTGGCTTAGGCTAATCCTATAAACTGCCGGAAGTTGTTAGTTTACCATAGCATAGAGAGAGAGAGAGAGAGAGAGAGAAAAAAAAAAAAGGACTGCAGGCCTAACTGGTCACTCCAGAGGTCACTAGTGGTCATTCCAGTCCAACAAGCTACCAAGTACATCTCTCCATTTATGGAATTTCCCCAACATGCATAAACTACCAATGCGTAATTCTCCACAACACGACTTTCTCCCAATAGAATTCCTTTCCTTTTACCTGTCAGCATAAAGACCTACATCAGTACTATAACAAGACATATATATATATATATATATATATATATATATATATATATATATATATATATATATATATATATATATATTCTTTCTTTCTTTCAAACTATTCGCCATTTCCCGCATTAGCGAGGTAGCGTTAAGAACAGATGACTGGGCCTTTGAGGGACTACCCTCACCTGGCCCAATTCTCTGTTCCTTTTTTGGAAAAAAAAAAAAAAAAAAAATGAGAGGGGAGGATTTCCAGCCCCCCGCTCCCTCCCCTTTTAGTCGCCTTCTACGACACGCAGGGAATACGTGGGAAGTATTCTTGCTCCCCTATCCCCAGGGATAATATATATATATATATATATATATATATATATATATTTTTTTTTTTTTTTTTTTTTTTTTTTTCATACCATTCACCATTTCCCGCGTCGAGGTAGCGTTAAGAACAGAGGACTGGGCCTCTGAGGAAACATCCTCACCCGCCCCCTTCTCTGTTCCTTCCTTTGGAAAATTAAAAGAAAATACGAAAGGGGAGGATTTCCAGGCCCCCGCTCCCTTCCCTTTTAGTCGCCTTCTACGACACGCAGGGAATACATGGGAAGTATTCTTTCTCCCCTATCCCCAGAGATAATATATACATATATATATATATATATATATATATATATATATATATATATATATATATATATATATATATATATACCCAACCCCTTCCCGAAATATAACTCTTCAACGGGCAGCCCCACCATCCAATTCCCCTCCCAGCAACTCCACCAATACGTATTGACTTTCCCCACCACACAATTTCTTCACCCCACAGATTCCCCCACCACCTCCCCCTCACACCACTTTTTCTCTATACTACCATTATTACACCACAGCTCCCCACCTTACAACTTCCCCAATACATCATAACCACACATCTCCACCACACAACATGTCAGCCACTATTAATCCCCCCTAACCACACCACTTCTCCATCACATTATCCCCACCCCCCCCTACACCCCCACACCATACATCCTCATCACACATCACCTCCACACACCTCCCCAACCGTACATTTTATCCTACCATTCAGCTTCCTACCACACAGTCCACCCACTACACACACACACACACCCACCCACAACCCCTCATTTCCTCTCACACCCACCCACAATCCTTGTTTCTGCCCGCCACACATATCCCAACCCCTCCCCACATCCCACAGCAGAGGCATCACCCCTCACATGATGTTCATCTGCATAATAGATGCCTGAAGAAGACATGGATTGTGACACAGAGCCCTCTAGTCCAGCTCTAAAGCTTATTAAGTTCGTCTAGGCTTATGCTGAAAAGTTTCCAAGACGCCAGGTTCCTCAGGTGAGTGAACACTTTTTCCGGAATACTATTAATGACTTTATTGGTAGTAATATAAATGTAGTTATAGCACTGAGAAGGTAACCTGTTTGTGGTGGTTGCAGTGGTATCCCAGTGGATTTTAGTGTATTGGATGTAGTTGCAATGGTAACACTGGGTTTCTATGTACTTGAGGTGGTTGTTATGGTATCAATGTGTTTCTATGCAATGGAGGTGGTTGTTATAGTAACAGTGGGTTTCTATGCAATTGAGGTGGTTGTTATGGTAACAATGTTTCTATGCAATTGAGGTGGTTGTTATGGTAACAATGTTTCTATGCAATTGAGGTGGTTGTTATGGTAACAGTGTGTTTCTATGCAATTGAGGTGGTTGTTATGGTAACAGTGTGTTTCTATGCAATTGAGGTGGTTATAGTAACAGTGGGTTTCTATGCAATTGAGGTGGTTGTTATGGTAACAATGTTTCTATGCAATTGAGGTGGTTGTTATGGTAACAGTGTGTTTCTATGCAATTGAGGTGGTTGTTATGGTAACAGTGTGTTTCTATGCAATTGAGGTGGTTATAGTAACAGTGGGTTTCTATGCAATTGAGGTGGTTGTTATGGTAACAATGTTTCTATGCAATTGAGGTGGTTGTTATGGTAACTGTGTTTCTATGCAATTGAGGTGGTTGTCATAGTAACAGTGTGTTTCTATGCAATTGAGGTGGTTGTTATGGTAACAATGTTTCTATGCAATTGAGGTGGTTGTTATGGTAACAGTGTGTTTCTATGCAATTGAGGTGGTTGTCATAGTAACAGTGTGTTTCTATGCAATTGAGGTGGTTGTTATGGTAACAATGTTTCTATGCAATTGAGGTGGTTGTTATGGTAACAATGTTTCTATGCAATTGAGGTGGTTGTTATGGTAACAGTGTGTTTCTATGCAATTGAGGTGGTTGTTATGGTAACAGTGTGTTTCTATGCAATTGAGGTGGTTGTTATAGTAACAGTGGGTTTCTATGCAATTGAGGTGGTTGTTATGGTAACAGTGTGTTTCTATGCAATTAAGGTGATTGTTATGGTAACAATGGGTTTCTATACAATTGAGATGGTTGTTATGGTAACAGTTTGTTTCTATGCAATTGAGGTGGTTGTTATGGTAAGTGGGTTTCTATCCAATTGAGGTGGTTGTTATGGTAACAGTGGGTTTCTATGCAATTAAGGTGGTTGTTATGGTAACAATGAGTTTCTTCTGTAAGGTGGTTGTTATGGTAACTGGATTTATATGTACTGGAGGGAGTTGTTCTGGTAACTGTGGGCTTCTATGTACATGAGGTTGTTGTTATGGTAACTGTGGGTTTCTGTGTGCTTGATGTGGTTGTTATGGTAGTTAGTTTTCTATGTACTTGAGGTGGTTGTTGTGGCAACAGTGGGTTTCTATGTATTTCAAAAATGTTCAAATTACATGTCATGAACTGGCATAGACATACTTGTGTGGTACTCCATACTAATGGATATATATTTTCTGACTTTGCATTAAGCTTTTACTCATGAAGAATTTCATTTGTATCTTGTATACAATTTGTCAGTAACGACATCTTATCTCTTTAATGGAAGTTCATCATGCTTATAACAGTCAGTGCGAACATCAGTTGAAGATTTTTTTTCCTGATAATTCCAGGATTTTAAAAATCTTGAAGTACATTTCTTCTTGTTTCCAGGTTTCTAATCACTACGACCAAAGTGTTCATTAGGATTAACCGGCCATTTCCTCTCCATAGCCTCGACATAAGTGGTGCCCCTCTTAGGGCTTGGCTTGCAAGGATAGCAGAGAACGTTCCATTGTCCCTCGCTCTGTGGAACTCTACTTCTACTACATATAGTTGAAGACAGAACAAGGAAATGGAAGGGAACTAACTGTATCAGGCCTGTTAGCCCATGCAAGGCTTTTTTTTTCTTTATAGCGCCTTTCCAATGTAGCTCATGAAACCACTCTGAATTTGACACTTTTTATAGTTTATTTTTAATTTTAGTGTTGTAATTTGGTAACTTATTCCACCCTTCATCAGCTGCATTTCTAAACAGTTGCTTTCCCAAACTGTTTGTTGCTGAAGAATATTATTTTTGGGCAGGCTTCTGTTTGTGTTTGGTTAGGGGAAACTATTAAACAGTGCAGGCCAAAGTTCAATGTGCAGTTTGTGACCTTTAAAGCATATTCTACTGACATTAGATTGTGTGTGTGTGAAACTCTGAAAATGTATATTGCTAAGACAGAGGAGTTCAGAAATTCTGCACATCAGGAGAATGGGAAGTTACTCTTAAGTTTTATCAAGCCCCACAAGCATGTAACGAGGGACACTGTTGCAAGGTGGATTTGAACAGTGCTTTCTCTGTCAGGCATAGACTCCAGCCAGTATTCAGCGGGCAGTCTTCGGCCTGCAGCTGCATCGAAAGCCAAAGCCATGGTTCTACCGATTGGACACATCATGGCAAGGGCTGGGTGGTCCAGGGCTGCCACTTTTGCCAAGTTTTATGACAAGGAGATTGTCACGATCCTTTCCAAGATGCTGTCCTTCAATAGTCTGTTCATTTTGTTTGCATAGGAGATGTTGTCTCTTGTCACCTGGTCCATGGCTATGTAAATTTCTTACTGTATTGCAGTTGGTTACTGCTTGTATCATTTCTCCTCTCTGCATGTCTACAGTACGACACCCACATGGCTTCAAAACCTCATGGGAAAGTGACCTCTAGCAGAGGTGTGATTTGCTGACGTAAAATTAATGAAGTACATGAGACTTACCATAGGTAAATTGAAATGTGCTTCGAATTTTATGAAGCAAATCACCTCTGCTAGAAGGGAGCTTTCACATGCCCACCTCTCCCACCCTACACTCTGTAGCGTCTTGTGGCTTACATATTTCTAGCAGTGCAAAATGTTCAGTTACTTTCATGTGGTTGGTCGTACTCTTTAAAGTCTGGTGGCGTGAAGTGGCAAAGCGCATCTCATGTGAAAGCTCCCTTCTAGCAGAGGTGATTTGCTTCATAAAATTCGAAGCACATTTCAACTGACCTACGGTAAGTCTCATGTACTTCATTAATTGTCATATAACCTTTGCACTTTTATTGCGTACTTTCAAAGGGGTCATTCCAAGTAGGCTCTTTGCCTCACCTCAGGTGTTTCTAAGTTGTTTTCTTGGTCTTAAGTGCTTATCAGTATCCCTAAGATCCCACCCATACTGATTTCTCAATATCAGTGTTGTTAATGAGAGGAAATGTACCCCAGCTTTCTCTCTTAGTGATGTATATCTAATATTTGCCAGCACTGAATTTTTGTAGGCAATTTTCTGCTCATATTTCTAATTAATTGAGGTCTCCTTTAGTACTATAAGATCTTCTTGAATCTATGAGCCGCCCTATTTTTGTATCAACAAATGTCTGTGTCATTAGTGAATATTGTAGGTCCCATCACAGGTCCTTGCAGAATGCTACCAGTCATCAGTCCCCATTTTCAAATAGAGCCATATATGCTGAACCTTATGTTTCCTGACAGTTAGCCAAGCTCTTTTCAAATACAGAATTTCCCCTTTAATGCCATTTGCTTCTGTGTTCATCGTGATTTGCTCATGAGGAACATGTCAGTTCCCTTACTAAAGTCAGTTTTTTCATCATTTTCTTCTGCCTCAAGATTTAAAGATGACAGCATGTTTAGGAGATAAGACCTCTCTGTAGTAAGGCCAAGCTGTGAATCATTAATAGAATTTTGCTGTTTTAGATGAGTTTGATTTTTTTACCTGCTGTTCATGCCCGTAACCAATGTTCCATTAATTTGACAGTAGTTAGAGGCTTATAAAGACCTATTATCCTTTTTTTAGAATTGGGATTACATTTTTCATCTTCCATGACTTTTCACAACTTTTGACTTTAGAGATGTGTTCATTATATTTACCAGTTGGTGACCAATATCCTCCTTGCACTGCTTTTATTGTAGATCCTGGGATTTATTTCTTCAGGTCCATGTAATTTAATTGGCTTTGGCATAGATATGTGCTGTATACCATTGTTTGTAATTATAACAAATTTTCATAATTCCTACTTCTTATTTCCCGTAGATCTTCTTTGGCATGTACAGAAATAGATTATTTAGTTAAACCTAGTTCCATTTTGAGTAATTCATTTTTTTAATCTCGTATTTGCTTTGTATATTTGAAAGAATCCCTCTAGGATGTGATTTTTGGTTCTTGGGTTGCACTTATTTCATTCTCTCTTTTTGTCCTTAACTCCTTTTTTTTATATTTAGTCAATTCTCAGAACTGAACCCTAAGACATACCTTTTTTTCTCAATCTTTGTTTGTCCAGTAATGCTTTAATTCATTTGAGCATCCACCTAAGTTCATTAGAATTTGATTTGTTTCTAAGGAATATTGAAAAAAATATTCTTTTAGAATCTTTTTATTTTTTTTATCTCTGGCTTGGCAGTAGGTCAACTCTAGAGGTCACAGTAACCTCTGGGGTCAGATCACCTGAGGTCAGGTCATATTCATTAAGTTTTCCTCATTTGAATTTCTCATTTGGCATGTTTCTCTTTAAAAAGAAGCTGATCTGAAGTCTGACTCACTTTTTTTTTATATTCATTCTCCATATCACTTAAAAATAGATTTCTTTCGTATCATTTTTACCTAACATACCCCATACCTCAATACTAATAACTTGCTTCTCTTGAATAAAACTAGATTTAGGGTATTATTTTCTCTGACATTTTCTCTTGCATACTGCTTTAGAAAACAGTTCTTGACTGCTTACAAAAAATGTGTGTCATAACTGCCCACTCTCCCTCTGGAAAACTGAAGCCCCTTTGTGTAAACTAGCCACACGAAGATTGACCATTATGATACTTCCTCCTTCCCTTGAACAGTTAAGCTGTGGAATTCTCTTCTGTCTTTTATCTTTATCTCTTCACATCTTTTCTTCCCTTTGACAGTCATGTTTACAAAACTCCTGCACAAATTTCTATTTTCTTTTATATTTTTATTTCACCTGAGATTTGCTCGCGTCGTGGTTGTCATTACGAAAGAAAAGTGCATTTATATCTTGCTACACTAATAATTTCTAACATATGTACTTTCCTTCCAGTCAGCTTTACCCATGCATAGGCATCATTTAGTTCAACCTAAATTTTCTCTCTGAGACTGGGCCTTCACACTCCAAATTGAACTGTTGACAATTCTCATGTCTCCAATAAAGTTCACCTGATTTTGAGTGATTTCTTTTCTTCACTAACTTCCTTAAACTCTTTCATTTGGCTTTTTTATACAGACAAAGTATTTCTAATGGTGGTATGGACAAAGGGTACATAGCTAGGCATTCTATCCATATATTTGTAATATGCTTGTGTCGGAAGCATAACAATGGTATAAAGAAGTGATCCATGATGGCATTTTGAGTGTAGTTTTTCTGAATTCTTTCACATATTAGGCTCAGAGTTCTGTAAACCGTTCACTTACATTGTAAGGTGTTGATTAAGTCAGTTATTGATTTCCAGTTTTTTATTTTAACAATTTTCTTAATAAATCTTGAAATCACCCAATGAGACCCAGTCCCTGGTCTGTACATGTGCCCTGTACCATCTTCCACAGGAATGCAAAATAAACTTGCCTGTTTGGTAGCATATCAGAATCGTTGTATTCATTTTTGATTTTATATCCCTTTCCGTGTAACATTTTTACCCTTGTCTTATGGACAATCACCTTACTCTTTGGTGAAATTATTCATTAACCTATAGATGATATTTACCTTGTGGGTCATGAAGGTAATTTTTGAGCAAGGTTCATAGTTCCTAATTTTTCAAGTTTTCCCACATATTCATTATTAATGTCAGATTATTCTACAGTGACAACAAGGCAGACAATAAAGACTCCAATTTTATGGATATTTATTCTAAAATGTTTTGTGTTTTTTGTTTGAAATTGAAAAAGAAATCCAAAATTTCCTTTACCATTATCCCAGTGACAATAGAACCCTCAGTTCTGAGCCTCGCATCCCTCAGTGAGGGAGAATAGGAAAAAAAGGCATGAAGGTACCTGTACCCATATAATATTTTTCTACATAAATAGATATCACTGAAAAGATATACATATAGGAATATGTCCATAACTAAAGAAACTGTTGAACTGAGTGACAAATGAAAGAGAAACAAGATTTGTTCTCAAACTGACACACAAAGACAGGGTGGACATAGTAATTCCTCACGTGTCGTAGAAGGTGACTAAAGGGGACGGGAGCGGGGGGCTGGAAACCCTCCCCTCCTTGTATTTTAACTTTCTAAAAGGGGAAACAGAAGGAGTCACGCGGGGAGTGCTCATCCTCCTCGAAGGCTCAGATTGGGGTGTCTAAATGTGTGTGGATGTAACCAAGATGAGAAAAAAGGAGAGATAGGTAGTATGTTTGAGGAAAGGAAACTGGATGTTTTGGCTCAGTGAAACGAAGCTCAAGGGTAAAGGGAAAGAGTGGTTTGGGAATGTCTTGGGAGTAAAGTCAGGGGTTAGTGAGAGGACAAGAGCAAGGGAAGGAGTAGCACTACTGAAGCAGGAGTATATGATAAAGTGTAAGAAAGTAAACTGTAGATTGATATGGGTAAAACTGAAAGTGGATGAAGAGAGATGGGTGATTACTGGTGCATATGCACCTGGGCATGAGGAGAAAGATCATGAGAGGCAAGTGTTTTAGGAGCAGCTGAGTGAGTGTGTTGGTAGTTTTGATGCACGAGACTGGGTTATAGTGATGGGTGATTTGAATGCAAAGGTGAGTAATGTGGCAGTTGAGGGAATAATTGGTGTACATGGAGTGTTCATTGTTGTAAATGGAATTGGTGTAGAGCTTGTAGATTTATGTGCTGAAAAAGGACTGGTGATTGGGAATACCTGGTTTAAAAAGAGATATACATAAGAATACGTATGTAAGTAGAAGAGATGGCCAGAGAGCATTATTGGATTACGTGTTAATTGATAGGTGCGGAAAAGAGAGACTTTTGGATGTTAATGTGCTGAGAGGTGCAACTTGAGGGATGTCTGATTATTATCTTGTGGAGGCGAACGTGAAGGTTTGTAGAGGTTTTCAGAAAAGAAGAGAGAATGTTGGGGTGAAAAGTGTGGTGAGAGTAAGTGAGCTTGGGAAGGAGACTTGTGTGAGGAAGTACCAGGAGAGACTGAGCACAGAATGGAAAAAGGTGAGAACAAAGGAGGTAAGGGGAGTGGGGGAGGAATGGGATGTATTTAGGGAAGCAGTGATGGCTTGCGCAAAAGATGCTTGTGGCATGAGAAGCATGGGAGGTGGGCAGATTAGAAAGGGTAGTGAGTGGAGGGATGAAGAAGTAAGAGTATTAGTGAAAGAGAAGAGAGAGGCATTTGGACGATTTTTGCAGGGAAATAATGCAAATGAGTGGGAGATGTATAAAAGAAAAAGGCTGGAGGTCAAGAGAAAGGTGCAAGAGGTGAAAAAGAGGGCAAATGAGAGATGGGGTAAGAGAGTATCATTAAATTTTAGGGAGAAAAAAAGATGTTTTGGAAGGAGGTAAATAAAGTGCGTAAGACAAGGGAACAAATGGGAACTTCAGTGAACGGAGCTAATGGGGAGGTGGTAACAAGTAGTGGTGATGTGAGAAGGAGATGGAGTGAGTATTTTGAAGGTTTGTTGAATGTGCTAGATGATAGAGTGGCAGATATAGGGTGTTTTGGTTGAGGTGGTGTGCAAAGTGAGAGGGTTAGGGAAAATGATTTGGTAAACAGAGAAGAGGTAGTAAAAGCTTTGCGGAAGATGAAAGCTGGCAAGGCAGCGGGTTTGGATGGTATTGCTGTGGAATTTATTAAAAAAGGGGGTTAGTGTATTGTTGACTGGTTGGTAAGGTTATTTAATGTATGTATGACTCGTGGTGATGTGCCTGAGGATTGGAGGGATGCTTGCATAGTGCCATTGTACAAAGGCAAAGGGATAAGAGTGAGTGCTCAAATTACAGAGGTATAAGTTTGTTGAGTATTCCTGGTAAATTATATGGGAGGGTATTGATTGAGAGGGTGAAGGCATGTACAGAGCATCAGATTGGGGAAGAGCAGTGTGGTTTCAGAAGTGGTAGAGGATGTGTGGATAAGGTGTTTGCTTTGAAGAATGTATGTGAGAAATACTTAGAAAAGCATGTGGATTTGTATGTAGCATTTATGGATCTGGAGAAGACATATGATAGAGTTGATAGAGATGCTCTGTGGAAGGTATTAAGAATATATGGTGTGGGAGGCAAGTTGTTAGAAGCAGCGAGCGAAAAGTTTTTATCGAGGATGTAAGGCATGTTTACGTGTAGGAAGAGAGGAAAGTGATTGGTTCTCAGTGAATGTTGGTTTGCGGCAGGGGTGTGTGATGTCTCCATGGTTGTTTAATTTGTTTATGGATGGGGTTGTTAGGGAGGTGAATGCAAGAGTTTTGGAAAGAGGGGCAAGTATGCAGTCTGTTGTGGATGAGAGAGCTTGGGAAGTGAGTGAGTTGTTGTTCGCTGATGATACAGCGCTGGTGGCTGATTCATGTGAGAAACTGCAGAAGCTGGTGACCTGAGTTTGGTAAAGTGTGTGAAAGAAGAAAGCTGAGAGTAAATGTGAATAAGAGCAAGGTTATTAGGTACAGCAGGGTTGAGGGACAAGTCAACTGGGAGGTAAGTTTGAATGGAGAAAAACTAGAGGAAGTGAAGTGTTTTAGATATCTGGGAGTGATTTTAGCAGGGGATGGAACCATGGAAGCGGAAGTGAATCATAGGGTGGGGGAGGGGGCGAAAGTTCTGAGAGCGCTGAAGAATGTGTGGAAGTTGAGAACATTATCTCGGAAAGCAAAAATGGGTATGTTTGAAGGAATAGTGGATCCAACAATGTTATATGGTTGCGAGGCGTGGGCTATGGATAGAGTTGTGCGGAGGAGGGTGGATGTCTTGGAAATGAGATGTTTGAGGACAATATGTGGTGTGAGGTGGTTTAATCGAGTAAGTAATAATAGGGTAAGAGAGATGTGTGGTAATAAAAAGAGTGTGGTTGAGAGAGTGGAAGAGGGTGTTTTGAAATGGTTTGGTCACATGGAGAGAATGAGTGAGGAAAGATTGACCAAGAGAATATATGTGTCAGAGGTGGAGGGAACGAGGAGAAGTGGGAGACCAAATTGAAGGTGGGAAGATGGAGTGAAAAAGATTTTAAGTGATCGGGGCCTAAACATGCAGGAGGGTGAAAGGCATGCAAGGAATAGAGTGAATTGGAATGATGTGGTATACTGGGGTCGATGTGTTGTCAATGGATTGAACCAGGGCATGTGAAGCGTCTGGGGTAAACCATGGAAAGTTGTGTGGGGCCTGGATGTGGAAAGGGAGCTGTGATTTTGGTGCATTATTACATGACAGCTAGAGACTGAGTGTGAGCGAATGTGGCCTTTGTTGTCTTTTCCTAGCGCTACCTTGCACACATGAGGGGGGAGGGGTTGTTATTTCATGTGTGGCGGGGTGGCGATGGGAATGAATAAAGGCAGACAGTATGAATTATGTACATTTGTATATATGTATATGTCTGTGTGTGTATATATATGTACACGTTGAGATGTATAGGTATGTATATGTGCAAGTGTGGACGTGTATATATGTACATGTGTATGTGGGTGGGTTGGGTCGTTTCTTTCATTTGTTTCCTTGTGCTACCTCACTAAGGCAGGAGACAGCAACAAAGCAAAAAATAAATAGATATAAATAAAGAACAGCCAAAAAGTATAAGGACCTTGAAATACCATTGTATGATTACAGGTTTGAAATTATAACCCAGGCAAAATTGTTTCAAAATGAGAAAGTAAATATTAAAAGCTAAGTTGAATTTCTCTGTCATTGCACAAAGCTGTAATAAAAGATAAAATGTGAAAGAGTAGCCATTCCAGTTATCTAAAATGTTTGGCTCAAGCATGATACATACTCTAGGAAATAGAGTGTATATAAGGTAATTTTTAAGAGCACCAAAATACACCCAGGAATCTGCAGGGTGAGAGGGAAAAGGGACATCCATACCTACAATGATCATACAGGTAAGTGGAGACAAACAAATTGGAAAAATTTACAAAATTATAAAGTTAAGGAAAAGATAAATGGTTTAAAGCAATGAACAGAGTAACTTAGATTTAAGGAAAAGATAAAAGGTTTAAAGCAATGAACAGAGTATCTTAGATTTAAGGAAAAGATAAATGGTTTAAAGCAATGAACAGAGTATCTTAAATTTAAGGAAAAGATAAATGATTTAAAGCAATGAAGAGTATCTTGAATTTAAGGAAAAGATAAATGATTTAAAGCAATGAACTGTCTTGAATTTAAAAATATCAATGGTTTAAAGCAATGAACAGTATCTTTGTGGAACAGTCATAGAGTAGTATAATCTAATAAAAGTTACAAGACAAGATATGACTATACATTGTATAACGAAAATT
Source organism: Panulirus ornatus (assembly GCF_036320965.1). Classification (NCBI taxonomy): domain Eukaryota; kingdom Metazoa; phylum Arthropoda; class Malacostraca; order Decapoda; family Palinuridae; genus Panulirus; species Panulirus ornatus. The sequence continues at coordinate 22,300,200 of NC_092235.1, forward strand.
AGAAAAGGGGAGTAGAAAAAGTTTAGAAATAGGTAAAGAAAGGTATTAATGGCTGTGAAGCAGTATATATATATATATATATATATATATATATATATATATATATATATATATTTTCTTTTTCTTTCATACTATTCGCCATTTCCCGCATTAGCGAGGTAGCGCTGAGAACAGAGGACTAGGCCCTTGAGGGAATATCCTCACCTGGGCCCCTTCTCTGTTCCCTCTTTTGGAAAATAAAAAAAAAAAAAAAAAAAAAAAAAAAAAAAAGTGAGAGGGGAGGATTTCCAGCCCCCCGCTCCCTCCCCTTTTAGTCGCCTTCTACGGCACGCAGGGAATACGTGGGAAGTATTCTTTCTCCCCTATCCCCAGGGATAAAATATATATATATATATATATATATATATATATATATATATATATATATATATATATATATATATATCATTGCCCAGCATCCATCACAGTGTTCTGTGGGACCTTTGAAGAACAGGCATATATTATCAGGAAACATGAGTGTTATAGGGTAGAGGTAGAACCTATGTTCCCTTTAGAACAATGGGGAAAGGATGGATGGGAAGAAGATTTGGTTAAACGAATAATGTTAAGCAAGGGAAAATAGTGAACTGGAAGTCCATGGACTTCATGTCCCCACCAGAGCCGCAGGAGTGAGGTCACCCTCGATTATAGCGCCGTTAAAACCACAAGAGGACATTATCCCACAGGTTGTATAGAAGTAACTACCCAATATGCCCCCCCCCCCCATTCCATGAGGGAAGGTCATACACTACAACTGTAAGGGAATTGATTGATATGAATATCCGCGTGGGTAGTCTGGCCTCATTTAAGTAACCGGTGGCATTATTTGTGTCTTATGAGTGGACTGCGTAATGATAATGATCCTCCACTGATAACTATATAGATTAAGACATATTTCTTGAGCGATGGCTTCTGCCTTCATGATATGCCATGGACAATCTAGATTATTCTAAATACTTCTAGACCTAGCGTATATATATTATCATAGAGCTTGTGTGATAGTGCCTATCATTTAATAGTGCCTACCCATTTCACAAGACCATAAACGTTACGAAGTGAAATTTCTCGAAATTGAAAAAATAAAATTCAAAAGTCCCTCCTTTAGACGGATACCATTTTCTTTATATAATCAAAGCTAGAGATGTCTTTAGGAAAAAGAATAATTGATAACCCCTTTACATCTCCATAGAACATCCTGTCCACGATGCAAGTAAGTGTCCACGACATGATTTAATTTTTTGATAAAAGATATTTTAGAAAGAGTTTGGGATTTCAATTGACACCGTTGTTTACATGCGGCGAGGAAGACTGGCGCGGGGTTTCGTGTCAAGAACACATGTTAGACTAAGGCCTCTTATATCCCTCGTATTCACTACATGGCTGCTTATAAAGTAAGATACAGACGTGTTCCCTTTTTCTTTGTGTCTTGTCTTTCATGAATGATAGGGTATGATAGTGAATCATGGCCGTATGGGTGAAAATTAGGGTAGGTACTGGTGTAGTGGTGTGTGTGTGTGTCTATGTCATGGCCCTTGACACTCAGCTGTTCCAGTGGGTCATGTTATCGGCTCCTATTTCTTCGTAGATAGCCATTAATCATACCCCTTTCTCCCCTTTCACTGATATTCCTATTTGTTCTACTATTTGTCTCACGTGTATTAACCTCCTAACTCAACATTTTAATAAATTTGTAATGTGATAAAATGACAAAGTCTTGTCTTTCCTTAATTAAAAACCGTGTAGTTTCATTGTATGTTTTCCTGGGGTATGATATTGAAGTATATTCTTTATATATTTTGCTGAAATAGACTTGGTCTCACCTAACCCCATAGGCACGGTCGTGTGTGAACACCGAAATACAGGTTGAAATTATTATATTGTCGAAGTGTCACATTGACACCGTCGCCATGTATGACAAGAGAGAGACACCACCCCCATAGAACAGTCTTGAGAGGTTATCTAGGTTAATGGTCATGGTCAGCTGACCTAATATATCTCCCTCAACCTTACTAAGTCGCCCCTTGGGCCATCCAGCAGCGGGAGCTCCCCAGGCCATTTGCACGATTATATTTTAGATTGCATTGTTACGAAGTATCTACACTGGTCAGGGTGTAAAGGGTGTCACTCAAGTCATTGCTCGACCTTAATGTCACCCTTGGCCCATAGCTGGAGAGGACGCACCATTATCCTGGTTGGTGTCCTTTTCCCAGACTGGGTTGAGGTGAGGTTAGGTTAGGTTAGGTTAGGGTGAGGACTGTACGCATTGGTCTGGATTGCTCCCTTTACAAAATTGGTCTCTGGATTTTAAGTTGAAATTATGTTAGGGCGAATATCGATTTCAGTCGCTCCCTTTACACGTTGGCCTGTGTCATGGTTGATTCTTGAGGTTGAGGTTTAGATTAGGGTGACCATTGGCCTGGATTTGTTGCCTTTATGCATGGTCCTGTGGGGTGACTCTCCTCTAGGGCATGGGTAGCACTATGGCTTGAATACTGATATTCAAAGAAAATTGAGAAATACACGTTGAGTGAAAGAGATTGAGAAATGCATCTGCCGTGAAATACAGTCTGCTACTTGTATGGTATTGATTGTAGAAGCATTTTGCTTTTCTAAGTGTATTTTGATATCGTGTATGGCACATCCATGTTACAAGGGCAATCAGCAGGTGTCGCTCTGAGACATTGGATCATTATATGTCGAATAGGTCACAAATGCAATTATTGAGCATGTTGGATTTAAAGTGGCAACCCAAGGTAAGTCTTGATGAATTGAAAGTATGGTGTTGCATCATTAGAATGGAGATCCCAAGATAGAATCAGAAAAATACATAATATGCAATAAATTGCTTATATGAAAATGAATTTCATTATTTATTAGGGTCTGGTATGGTATTACAGGTGTTATGTCTGCATGCTTGTTTTGAATTAGTTGAGATGTTGAAATAAAGAAATGATAAAAGAGTTGGAGGGTCAAGATGTCTTTGTATGCAATTGATGCTGATTAGAGAAGCAGTTAGAGAATTGCAGAACATTGTGTTGAAATGAGGAAGAGCCTTTGAGAAGAGGAAGTTTAAAGTGAATGATGTCTTGGTAAAATTTTGTCATATGATTACGATTATTATGTATGGATAAATTGTAAAGTTTTTGGAGGGGGATAGATATCCCATCATAAAGGTAGTATGTTTGATGAAGCTAGTCAGCAGTTGGAATGTAGAAAAATCAAAATCAAGGAACGATAGCAAGTGTGTAAGCCTGCAGGTGTGGCTGTACCTGTCCAGGGGACTCCTTCAGCATACTTCATCATATGGGAGGGAATTATGGTAATTTGAGAACCAAGAGGTCATTTGATGGAGGTGGAATTTTCTAGAGCAGAGTGGTGGGAGAGAGAGGTTATAGTAAGGTTTAGATACCTGAAAGCAAACGACATGTGTCATGAAGGAAATAAGAGGAAGAGGGGTGGGGGAGGCGAATTTGAGTAGGAAGAATAAAGCAAGAGAGTTTATGGATAAGAAAAGTGGGGGCATGTAAGATAATGTGGATATGTTGAGGATAGGGGTTCCATCTTGAAGATTGTACGGTAGTGGGAGGTGGTTTAATGGAGTTGAATAGATACTGTGCATTGTGGTTTGGAAATCACATGTGTGCTGGTTTCTGTGCTTGGTGATGAACTCCATTCAGTCATTTTGGCTGACCATACGCCTAAGTTGTTATCCAGATTTTAGACAAAGTTGAACGACATTTTATAGAAGGCAAATTATTGTAAGACAGGAGGAGGGCAATGCTAGTTTCTTTTTTCTTTTCTATCCATGGTTCTTTGTTTCCTAAACTTTTTTCATTCTTTAGCTACAGGAAGAAAAAAAACAAAACATATGTCTGGCATACAGTGCTGTCCTTCGTGAATGGATAGAAGCACTTAGTACTCTTGGAACCTCAAAACATTTGCCAGCTGTGGTGCTCCAGTTGTGGTTTGCATATCTGCAGCGTGTGGGAGTGGCCGTTTTACCTGAAGATGAGTGGGCCAGAAGTTTCACAAGTCCAAAAAGAGAAGAATCGGTGCATAGAAGGTATGTTTGTGCTAGCATCTCAGTTTTTTTACATCAGTTTGTTGTGGAGGTTTATGGTATATTCAAGAGGTAGCAACGGAAGATAAATTTCTGTTGTGAAGTGTAATATAGGGATAACTAATTCAACAAGAGTGGAGTGTATACAAGTGGAATGGGGTATGGAGGAAAATTATAGGAAAACTGGAAAATCTCAATTGAGTGAGGCAATAAAGTAAGATAAGAAGTCTTGATGTAGGTGGTGTAAGATGGTGTTAGGCATTACTTCAATACTGATATCTAAACCAGTTTAGTAGCGTAGTACTTATTGTGCAATATGCAGTTGCTGTTACAGCCTGCTGTGCCCATGTCAGAAATCTGCAATTCTTTATTAGACACAATGGAAGCTCACACTCCCCTGCCTTTCTTGTTGTTAGCAAGGAATTTTTGAATGATGTGGTATAATGGGGTCAGTGTGCTATCACTTACTGACCTAGGGCAAGAGAAACATTTTAGGTAAACCATAGAAAGGTCTTTGTGTCCTGGTTGTGGATAGGGAGCTGTGGTTTTGGTGCATTACACAATATGACTGCTAGAGAATAGATGTTTATTACTCTCATCACTTGCTCAGTCAAACAACCATCAGATTTATGCATTTCAAACTTGATTGCTGTTTCCACACTAGCGAGGTAGTGTAAGGATACCATATACATATATTGTGTACTTGAAGGAAAGTTGTGATTTTGTATAGTTTTATATTCTTATCTGCTTGGAATATACTCAACAGTTTTATGTAAGAGTAAGTACATGGGTTACAGAGCAAGTAAGTTGAACTTGAAACACTTCTTTTCACCAATGCAAAGGTGAGTTATTCTCCATCTAATGATATCATAACATTGGGTTTTGCAGTTCTTTGTCACCATCACAGAAGTTGGAGAAAGGTACCTTGAGTAAAGTGATGCTGAGAAAAACACAAAAAGGGAAAACTGAGTTTCAGTACCGAGGGTTCTCGTACTCTCTGTCAAAATCTGAGAATGGGAAGGAGTCCTGGTGCTGTGAGAAAGTGAAGTCATGCCCTGGCTGCCTGCTGTTATTAAACTGGGAAATAGTGTCTTCTGTTGAACACAACCACCCTCCTATGAATGATGATGAACCTTTGCTGAATAGGAAAGCTGACGATGGAGCTTCAGATACCACAAAATGCATCAGGTTTGCATTTTATAGTCCAGCTTTCATATTCTTTCAATCTGGTGTTTTTATGTCATTCTTTTATGTAAGTTTAGGCATGTTTTTTCATTATTTTTTGTCAGTAACACAAAAACAAGGGAAATCGTTTTTATATTGGATCATACCAACCATTGAATTGAGGGAATGAAATAGGAGTTGAAGTATGCTAATGAAAGAGGTACTGGTAGTGTTGATATGAATTGTTTAAGCTGGCTTTTGAGGGTGAGTAACTGATGGAGAAAGAATGCTGTCCATGTATCTCCTGAGTGTCACTGAAGGCAACATAGAGGGCCCGAAGCAAGGGCTTGAAATCCTCCTCCTGTATTATCACTTTCAAGAATTTGAAGATGAAAGACACTAGGAAGGGTTTTTCTTTTAAAGGCTTATGCTAGAGATCCTGAGCGTGTATGTGTTTGTCATCAGGAAAAAAAAAGAAGGGAAACAGGGATGCAATGTTTGATGAGAAAAACATGGATGCTCTGACTGTAAGACAATTGATAGTTATGAGTGTAGGTTGGTTCAAGGATCCTCAGCAGGTTTTTGGTCGGGTAATTGGGAGGGAAGGGGTGGTACTTTAGATGTAGAATGAATCGTAGGACTGAGTTAGAATGTATAAGGAGAGTTTATGGTTGTGGATTAGAATGAAAATTGATTATGAATGGTTGGCGGTTGTGAGAAGTGAAGATGGAATACATTTTGGAAGAAGTTGAGATAGACATCCCACACACCATTCCTAGAGTATTTTTGTTAAACGCTCTGTTGATCTACTGCACCTGTAATGCAATTTTTTTTTCTCATGGGCTGTAGATATATATATTAAGATTTTATGTTAGAGCATGAGATGTGGTTGTTGTGAATAGCAAATTATGACTGAGGTCCTGTTCTTTTTATAGGCACATATACATAGCCACATGCAGGAGGGTGAAAGGCGTGCAAGGAATAGAGTGAATTGGAACGATGTGGTATACCGGGGTCGATGTGCTGTCAGTGGCTTGAACCAGGGCATGTGAAGCGTCTGGGGTAAACCATGGAAAGTTCTGTGGGGCCTGGATGTGGAAAGGGAGCTGTGGTTTCGATGAATTATTACATGACAGCTAGAGACTGAGTGTGAACGAATGGGGCCTTTGTTGTCTTTTCCTAGCGCTACCTCGCACACATGAGAGGGGAGGGGGTTGTTATTTCATGTGTGGCGAGGTGGCAATGGGAATGAATAAAGGCAGACTATGAATTATGTACATGTGTATATATGTATATGTCTGTGTGTGTGTATATATGTATACGTTGAGATGTATAGGTATGTATATTTGCGTGTGTGGACGTGTATGTATATACGTGTATGTGGGTGGGTTGGGCCATTCATTCGTCTGTTATCTTGCGCTACCTCGCTAACGTGGGAGACAGCGACAAAGCAAAATAAATAAGATATACAAATTAATAAGATTTTCTTGTCTGTGTTCAGGACAACACTCGTGTCTATAACTTTACAAACACTTGTCTATAAGCAGTGTTGTCGACATGGGAAATGTCCAGAACACAGACATTTCATTAAAGCTTTGGTTATCATCACAAGTAGAATTTGCTTCAGTTGTTGGCCAAGTGTAGCAGCTTTTAGAATTAGCTTCCTTGGATTGGATTTTAAGCAGGTTTGATTGTATATTGCAAGTAGAACTTTAGTACTTGTTGTTAGGGCAAAACAGATCCTTGGATAAGTTATAATGGAGGCACTTATAATTTTAGTATCATTGGCTCGGGGTATTAATGTGTTTTACTTTTGATGACATTTTCAGCAGTCATCAGTTGGGCAAGAATGAGTTGACTGCTCTGACTTCATCTGATACAGTTTGCTGTTATGGCATTGAGCCACCATCAATTACTAGAGAAATAAAGAAGGTACTAATGTCCATTTTATTTTGAAAACTACATAGAGTTTCATGTTGGCATCTGACACATACAGATTATATTTCAAACAAATAATTTCTGGTTAACTCTTTGCATAATTCCTGTTACAGTTTGATTGCACTCTCTTCTCTTTTATATGTTCCATTCATTTGTATCTTGGTTATAAGGGGTCTTGTGGTATGATGAATCATTGTTGTATTGTTGGAAAGATGGGTCATGTCCAGAAATAAGGGACAAGAAAGACTAAATCATACATGTTTGGAGAACGTAGTTTCAGATATGTGCATGTCCAGTGGGGTGGCGCATAACCTTTTTTATGTGCATAATGATTTCACAGGAATTCCATGTTGATGCTACATCACCTTTAAAGAAATGATTATTACTCTTATGAGCTTTTTATTAATTACACTGATGCAAAATCCCATGTGGTTCCTACTTATAGCCTTAGTTTTTCTTAGAAAATTTTCTTTTCTTTTATACATGGCCTTATCTTTTTCTCTAAACTTGTGCTGTGCTGTTACACTGTTGTTTTGCAATGTTCTCTGTATCATTTCACTAAAGCATGTCATCCATGCTGACTTTTTTATACTTTATTAAACACTCACAATTTGGGTGAACTTCAGATGTTCTTATTTTATGATTCTTCTGTCCCTAAATCCTATATCCTATTTCCAAAAAAATCTCACCAAATTACTTGTAGTTGATAAGCTAGTCTTCTGTTCAAAATTTGTGTTCTGCTTGCATAAGTGTAGTAATTTTCTTTTCCCTACTATGTTATTTTTTTCTTTTTTTGAAACATTTTTCCTGCTTGTCAAAATCACTTTCTGCATCAATGTCAACACTGGATAACATATAAACAAATTTGCAGTTCAACCCCAGCTCCTGTTTTGAACAAATCACCTTCTGAATGGATACGAAGATGAGATATTTCTTTTCAGGAAAGATAATTAGAGTTTGGCATGAAGTTAGACAGAAGCTGAAAATGTTGCAAGTATTTATATCTGAATATTAATATGATTAACTTTGGTTGAAATGATAGCTAGAATATAAGTAAGGATTTGTAAAGCCAGGCATTTCAAAGCTCTCTGGAGAGTATTGAAAGGAAAGAATATGAGCAATAAGATATGGGGAGTATTGTTGAAAGGAGTGATACAGTCATTGCTGATTGATAGTTAAACATGTGTTTTCATCAGTACAGTAACTAATAGTACAAACGATATGGTAGGACCTTTTCAAGAATCTAATGTTACATTCAGAAAGTGGTTGGTGTAAGGAGTGAGGATGTAGGAGAGAGCTAAGTTATTGTAAAGTGTAACGTAACATAATTGATGAAATATTGGGCAGTTTAGACTTTTGGAGAGAATGACCTGAATAACTGATTTGAGCAAGATGAGTTTCCATAGATATAGGTGAGGTAAATGAGTTGCCATAGATATAGGTGAGGTAAATGGAGGGACAGAGAGAAGAGGTGGATATACCAAAGATATATGCTATCAGAGGAAGATTTAGAATTGAGCAAAGAACAGAGATAGTTTTGCATAGGTCATCCCTACATGTAGTAGGTCTTTAGGGAGCTGATTGACTGATTGATGCTATGTTTTGTATAGTGAACTGATTGACTGATTGATGACATGTTTACAATAGGTAGCTGATTGAATGATTGTTGCAATGTTTGGTATTATTTTATCTGTGATCATTATCATCTTTTAACAGGAGGAGATGTCAGATACGTCTTCATCAACGAACTCATCAAAATCTCGGATCCTCAGGCCCAGAAAAGCTGATGTTAACAACATTTCCCTCGACAGTCAGAAGTCTCCCATGCTTGAAACCAAAGAACATGTAAGAGGAAAAAACATTCTTAATTTAGTTTCTTCAGTTGTGTGGGTGATTGAACCCAAATATGCAAATAGAAATAGTTAAATGACAGGTGATATGGAAGCTGTTCTCAAAATTCCCCCTCACACATCTTACTGTGATATCTGACCACCCTGGTTGCTTCAGCTTTGTTTATCAGTTGCCACTACTATTCTGTTTCACCTGCTTTCCTAATCCTACGAATGTAATGACTCTCTTTCACTATTTAAATTCCTGTCAAGAGGCAAGGATATCTTCACACTCTCAAGTGTACGGTGTTGGGACTGGCTGGATCCTCTTATACAGGTGATGGGGAGTTGAAGCTCTAGTATATTCTGTTATTAAGTATATGGGACAAATTATCAACTCCAACTGTAAACTCTGCCATTGCTTCCACTCTTAGGTAGGACTTTGTACCCATTATAATGAGAAAACATACTGCTTACATTATAGATCTTGAGTCTCATAAGTTTGAAGCCATGTGTTTCAAGATCTTTCTACTCTCCATAACCTTATTTCTGTGTATTTTATATTTCCACCAAGTTCTGCTAACTGCATATGACCCTTCTACTATTTGACTGTCGACCACAGATTATTGCTTTCTTCATATCCATTTGCTGGAATCCTCTGTGCAGGGGATTTCAGTGTACACCACAAGGATTGGTTAGGCTCTGCTTGGGATGACACTTGTGGAACTGAGTAATTTTCTGTTTTTCTCCTTAATGATCTGGAACAAGTGATTAAACTCAACATGAATTTCCTAGTCATGACCATTCGTCTAACACATTTGACCTTTTTTCTTCTATGAACCCTCCAGCTGTTCGTGAACTGTTTCTGTCCCCTTGTGGTCCTTTGACCGTAATCTTATCTCTTGCTACTTCTTATTCTGCCTGTCCACCCCATGAGTTTACACGAGAAAGACAGACAACAGTAGGCGTGATTGGCCTATGACTGGGTTGTCTGGTAAAGAAAAAAAGATTTCCACTTGACAAGAAAATGTTTTTTCGCTCTACAGTTTCGTAAGCTATCACCAACTCCCTACTGCTGCACATTAGCCTTTTGGTGTCCCCATTACCGCTGTTGTTTATACAGTTTATTTATGGCATTTTTCTTAGAGTATACCTGAATTTATAAGATGTTTGTCCTAATGACTTTTGAGGGTATTTATATTCTTAGCATTCACTATGTCTGACAATAACTTGTTCCAGTACTCGGCACACCTGTAGGAAAATAAGCTTTTTCTCATGTCCATACTACATCTTTTAGCTTTGAATTTTATTCTATTTGTCCTGGTAACCATATTTTCTTGTATTTTGATAAGATATTCATGATTTACTTTATCAGACTTGTTCAGAATTTTGAACACTTGGATTCAGTTGCCATGAAGTCTGCGATGTGTAAAGGAGAAGAGATGCATTCGATTTAACCTCTCTTCATATGCCATATTTCTAAGGGTTGGGATCAATTTTGTCGAGTGTCTTTTTACTTGCTCTAATTTTTCCTTTTCTTTTTTTAGTGTGGGGACCAAAACTGGACTGCATATCCAAGGTGTGGTCTCACTAGAGAATTTTAAAGTGTGAGAATTGTTTCTGGTGTCCTGTAATCTATGTTCCTGGCTCTGAAACCTAACATTTGGTTGCCTTTTTTATTTGATGTTTACCTTGTTTAGTGTATTTCAGATTGTTGCTAATGACAACTCCAAGGGCCTTTTCTTCATTTGCTGTAGTTAGAGAGTTTCTGAATAGTTTGTAGTTGTAACGTATATTCTTGTCTCCAGAGTGCATAACTTTACACTTGTCTGCATTAAACTTCATGTACCATCTGTCTGACCACTCTGCTAGTAAGTTAAGATCTCTGAATCATTTCACAGTCCAACCCATTTGCACCTCTACCTCCTAGTTTAGTATCGTCGGCATATTTGGAGATCTTAGATATGAGACTGAATTCTAGGTCATTGATGTGTATTATGAAAATAATTGGGCCCAGGACCGGCCCCTGTGGTGGACCACTTATTACGTCTAGCCTGTCTAAGGCTTTGATGTTTAATACAAAATGCTGCTTTTGTCTGGTAAGCCAGTTTCTTATCCATGTACAGAGTTCTTCACCAGTTCCGTGTGCTTTATTTTTAAGTAAAAGTCTCGTGTGGTACTTTATCGAAAGCTTTTGGAAATATGAACATAGTACATCAAATGGTAATTTTTTGTCCCAATTTTGATAAAGGACATTAAAAAATTCAAGCAAATTCATCTGGTAGGATCTTCTGTTGCAGAAACCATATTGATTGTCTGATACAGTTTTGTGTTTTAGGAATTTGACAATTTCATCTTGTATTATTTTTCCATCATTTTGACTAATATTCATGTAAGGCTAATTGGGTGGTAGTTCAAGGCACACTTTTTGTCACCTTTTTATATGTAAATACATGTAAGTTTGAATGGAGATAAACTGGAGGAAGTGAAGTGTTTTAGATATCTGGGAATGGATTTGGCAGCGGATGGAACCATGGAAGCGGAAGTGAATCATGGGGTGGGGGAGGGGGCGAAAGTTCTGGGAGTGTTGAAAAACGTGTGGAAGTCGAGAACGTTATCTTGGAAAGCAAAAATGGGTATGTTTGAAGGAGTAGTGGTTCCAACAATGTTATATGGTTGCAAGGTGTGGGCTATAGATAGAGTTGTGCGGAGAAGGGTGGATGTGCTGGAAATGAGATATTTGAGGACAATATGCGGTGTGAGGTGGTTTGATTGAGTAAGTAATGAAAGGGTAAGAGAGATGTGTGGTAATAAAAAGAGTGTGGTTGAGAGAGCAGAAGAGGGTGTTTTGAAATGGTTTGGTCACATGGAGAGAATGAGTGAGGAAAGATTGACCAAGAGGATATATGTGTCAGAGGTGGAGGGAATGAGGAGAAGTGGAAGACCAAATTGAAGGTGGAAAGATGGAGTGAAAAAGATTTTGAGTGATCGGGGCCTGAACATGCAGGAGGGTGAAAGGTGTGAATCGTAACGATGTGGTATACCGGGGTCGACGTGCTGTCAATGGATTGAGCCAGGGCATGTGAAGCGTCTGGGGTAAACCATGGAAAGTTCTGTGGGGCCTGGATGTGGAAAGGGAGCTGTGGTTGCGGTGCAGTATACATGACAGCTAGAGACTGAGTGTGAACGAATGTCGCCTTTCTTGTCTTTTCCTAGCACTACCTCGTGCACATGCGGGGGGATTTCATTTGTCATTTCATGTATGGCAGGGTGGCAACGGGAAGGAATAAGGGCAGACAGTATGAATTATGTACATGAGTATATAAGTATATGTCTGTGTGTGTATATATATGTATACGTTGAGATGTATAGGTATATATATTTGCGTGTGTGGATGTGTATGTATATACATGTGTATGTGGGTGGGTTGGGCCATTCTTTCGTCTGTTTCCTTGCGCTACCTCGCTAACGTGGGAGACAGCGACAAAGTATAATAGAGTAATAGAATATAGGTATAGCATTTGCTAATTTCCAGCCAGTAGGCACCTGACCATCCGATAGAGATTTGTTGAATATTTTTGTTATGGGGTATATCAGCTGTTTCCTGACCTTTAAAAATACTGGAGCTAAGATATCTGGGCTGTTGAGTTTGTTAGGATTTAATTGGTCCAGATATATAAGTACTTCAGAGCTCTTAATTTCTCTAACCTTCATTTCTTCTTTATCAGATCCTTGAAACATTTTCATTGGTTGTGGTGTTTGAGATGTTTCTTCAGTTGTGAATACGGAGTTAAAAGAATAATTTAGTATGGTAGCCATTTCCTTGTCATCAGTAGTTAGTATGTCATGTTCATTTCATAATGGTTCAATTCCTTCTTTTACTGTCTTCCCATATCTTATGTATTTGAAGAATTCTTTGGGATTATTCTTAACTTCAAAGGAAATTCTTTTTTCTTATTGTGATTACTTGGTCTTATAACCTTCGTACACTCTCTTTGGATTTTGATTAATTCCTGGTGATTTTCATCGGTTCCTATTGATTTGAATTTCATGTATGTTTTTTCTTTTGGTGAATTAGTCCTTCTATTCTCCTATTCATCCATGGTTTTGAAATATTACAAGTTCTCTTCATAGTTTGTGGATTTTGTTCATTTTCAATCTCAAGTAGTGTGTTTTTAGAATTGTTCCACATTTTCTCTACTGAGTAAATGCTAAGAAGATTTGTCCAATTGGTACTGTGAATTCCATGTCTAATGTTTTTAGAATTTGCTTGCCTGTAATCTGGGATCAAGAGTTTGTTGTCATTTATTTCATTATTCCAATGTATTTCTAATCTAATCAAACTGTGATCACTGTTTGACAACCTTTGCAAGAATTGATTAAATTAGTGTTACCGGTGAAGACAAGATAAAGAATATTTTTACCTCTAGTTTGTTTTTTAATTAACTGTTATAGAAGTGCGTCTTCAATCAGTTCCAATAGTCTCGTTCCCTCTTGGTCACCTGTTAACCTGTTCCAGTTTATGTTTGGACTGTTGAAGTTTCCTACTATTATAAACTCTTTGCTGTTTAGTGTAGTTTTGATTTCATTGTATATAACCCTATCATTGTTTTATTTTTGCTTAGGAGGTCTGTAAATAATGCCCAGTACCTCTGTCTCTTTAAACATCAGCCCTGGAACTTTGAGAGAGCTTAGCTGTCATCCTTGTGTGAGTTCATTACTGACTTTCCTAAGAACGGGTATTGTTTCACTTTCTGGGATGTCTCTAGGTGTGAAGACCATATGACGGAGGTCATGTTTTGCTCTCCCCGTTTTGTTTACTTACCGTAGCTGCCTTGATTCTTTAAAAGATGTAAATGGTTGCCAGATGCTTCACTATTCACTTCAGGATTCTGCATCAGGTGTTTAGAGTATTTCTGTCATATCTTTGTCATGAAGGTATTGGTTTGGAATTATGATTTTAGGGGAATCATACATGTGTGCCTGTTTTGAATGCTGGAAAAAATAAGTAGGTACGTAGAGTGTGAATTCATGTGAACAGTTGCAGTTCATCACCTGTTTTGAGTATTTATGATAAAAGAATTTTTAACACTTATAGGAACAGGATGAAGGAAGATCATCTGATGAGGATGTATCATCTACGAGTGGATCTGATGAAGAATATACACCCCACACAAAGAGAAATACCAGGTGGTATTACAGGCCAAGGTATGTGAAGTGAGAAAGTTATGGCAAGTGTTTTGGTGACAAGAAAAGAGTTGAAGAAAGATGAAAGTTTTACATTAGAAAGCCTTATCAACAAATGTGTGTTTACCTGTAGCTTTTTGCATTTGTATAGATGACTATATTATCTTTTAGGAACTTCAGTTTGATATTATTTGCAGGAAATCTGCAGGGTATAACATGCATCTGCACAAGTGCATCAAAAGGGAACCAAAAGACGATGTGGGATTACAAAGCGAGAAGGCAAGAGTACATTGGCAGCCACTACTAAATGATGATTATTTGTGGCACAGTGAAGGGAGAAAAAGGATTCCTGGGAAAGAATATGATCGCCATGAACAAGAAGAGAAAAATGACAGTGAAGAAAAGAGCTTTGATATTAAAGAAGAGGAAACCCCATGGCCAGAGTATAGCAGAGAAGCACACTGTGGGCTTAAAAGAGGTGATGGAAAGTTTGAAGATGAGTGTCTTAGAAAAATTGAAAGAAAGAAAGTGCATTGTAATATGACCAGAAATAACACTGTAATTAATGAGGGCTCTCAGGAAGAAATGGATCGTGAGGTTAGGGAAATGTCGTGGGAAAATGATAATGAGGCGGATAATAGTAGTTCATGGGAAGAAAATAGTGAGAACTGTAAAGATGGTTTAGTGTGGGAAAAAGCTAACTTACAAGAAAAAAGGATAGATGAGAAAAAAGATCTCAGACATAAGTTCAAGAAGATGAGTAGGAGACTTAAAAGTAAAGTATCTTATGATACCTCACAGCAAAAAACTTGCACGCCAAAGAAATGGTGCCAATCACGCAGATTTAGCAGTCTGTTTAGCATAAAGTCCTTTCCATCCATGATGAAGATTCTTCTTGGTCTGTTGTATCTTGCTGTGTTGCTGGCAAAGGAACATATTTTGCTGATGGATATGTTAAGGTAAGTGTGATATCATTGCATGTGTTGTTTGCCTTTCTTGCTCATCCTTTCCAGTCATGTTTCCATCATTTATGAAATGAAATGTCAGTTTTTATGTCTGTTACTTCTTATTACCTTGCTGACTTCAAAGGTGATGAAATGGTTAATACTTTGATAAAATATTGCTTTACTGTTTCCATTATCAATTCTAGAATTTCTACTGATTTTGTCTTGCATTAACACACATTTTCCATGCCTCATAGTATTCTTAGGATGTGGTCATTAACATTTTTGGGCATGGGTGACTTAATATGGCTCATTCAGAATTCTTATACTGGCATGCACTGGATACAGTATGTGTTAACAGTTTTATGTATTCTTTAGAAATCTTACTTTGGGTCTATAAGCATCTGTGTTTGGGTCACTGGGCTCATGTCATGGTTTATTTGATATGTATTGAATATTGAATATGCTGGGCAGACTGAAAATGGGGAGAAGAGGTATGTATGGTTGACATATTTGGGGAACTTCTTTTTCACTCCGAGTTAGGAAAAGAAGGACATTGAGGTTTCATGTTGTTTATTTCCGTGAACTGTATGTTGCATTTTGTTCACATCTCTAATATGGATGCAGCATTGATGGTGAATAACATGATTTTATGTGGGAATTTTACACCTAACTAAATGATTTTCTTATCGTGGAAGCTAAGACAGCATGGGTAGCTGAATGTTCTAACCATGGCCATTTTATTTACATTATATGTTATTATCATCAAGACCCCTTCTGCAGGGGCTCATGCAGCTACAAAGTTACTGTATGATCAATAGCAGGGAAAAGACGAACTCTTTTGGATTGAGAAGTTCCTCAGTGAGATTGTACTTTGATGATACATCCTAGTTTACTTTTCATGTTTGCTGTAACTACAAGCAGGCAGAGTCCAGGAACACCTATGCTTGCACTTTACAGTATTAGTGATGAATCATGCTAACTCTGACAGGCCTTCCCTATGTGACAGTTGGGATGCCATTGTTTTAAGAGGAGGATTCTGAGTAAAGCTGTAGAAATGTACTGGTTTGATAATCACCTCTTATGGGGAATGATTAACTTAAAACCAGAGTAAACTAGTAGAAAGTAAGCAGTTACATTCTGTAATGAATTCCTTTTGATACAGATCTGGATCTTTTTTTGCACTGAAAGAGCATCCTTTGTGTCAAGTTTAGACCCATGAAGATTTTATGCTTTACAAACAGTGTTTTCATTTGGTTGTTTGGGCTTTAGGCCTATCAGCTGCCAGGGTCATTAAGACTGTCATTGTAAGTTACATCCACCAACCGAAAAATCTTTAACACCTTCTTCAGGTGTAAAGATAATTCTAAGACAACACCCAATCTCTCTATACGTGTTGCCTATGAGTGTTGTCTGCGTAAGCTCATGTTATAAAGAAATTAGTACCTACCTTGGCTTTCTTGAGGAATCTTTTATAAGGTTGTCAAAAGGTGTCTATAGCGTTCCGAAAGTACACATGTGATATTTCAGCTTATCTCTGGTTGATTTCCCGTAAGAAGCAGTGGATATGCTATCTTTGGAAAGTGATATTGAGCAAAGGCAAAATTGTCATTGAGAGAAGTTTTATCTTATAGGTTTTCTGAAGATCCACCTTCATGTGAGTATCTAATGCTAAAAGGGAACTTTCTGCTGTTGATAAAGGTTGGTTTTGAAGTCAGAAAAGACAGTTCTCTGCTGGAGAGAGAGTGCTGTGAATATTGCTTTATTTTTCCATACCTTTGTTTCCCTTTTTCCTTTTTTTCAGCACGTTTCTTAACTTGGGATAATTACAGGCCCTTGGCTCAGACTCCATTAGGCTGATGGCTAGAAGGCACTTCCTGCATTATCACACCATTCATTTCATGGGCAGTGTTGCTGTATGGTTGGTATCTGAATTAACATTTGCTGGCTTCATAGGTATTAGAGTCACTGAAAAGGATGAATTCTTATGGAATACATCTTGTTCTTGTTTTGGAAGTTGAATGGTCTTGTAATCTCTTCATTGAGCAGTTTCTCTCTTTGAATATCATAGGACTCTGCTTTAGGCTGCATTTTTTTTTCTTTTTTACTTCAAAATAAACATTTTATCATTTTACAGATGGTGTCAAGAAGGCCTCATTCCTTACCTGTCTTCTGCATTCATCATGAAATCTGCATTGAAAAGCAGCACGATCAACGTTGAAATGACCAGAGGTTTACCACACATTCCAGATTCAGCTTGTGTGCGAAAAATTGCTGGTGAGCTGAGCATTTTTCTATCTTTGCAATCAGTTCCTCATCCCCCTATTGAAAATGTGGTTGCACATTTGGCAAATCTCCTGAGGCTGCCAGGTAAGATTAAGTAAAAGTATTTACTCATACAACTTGGAAGTCTTGAATATAGGGGATAGAATTTGTCTCTGTAGTTATATACTTGATGTACTATCAGATCATATTTTTATGCCTAGATTATGCAGTTCATCTGAAATGACACTATCCCAATTTGAAAAAACTTCAGAATTATCTCAGTCAAATGTTATAATATCTAAGTATCCAAATATATATTATTGTGGGAGGATGTTCAGTGGACAGGAGAAGATCCTGGCTGGTGACATGAATGTCTCTTACATATATATAAGTGTATGATCTTGAGTTTTCCTCGGAAGAAATTTCGTTCTATGTACACATAGACACATCTCATGTACCATTTATATGTTTTATACTCATACATGACAGTTAGAGAGAGAATGGAAGTGAGTGAATGGTGGCATTTCTTTGTATGTGTATGGTATTACCTCGTTAATGTGGAAAGTGGCAAACATGTATGGAAGATATCTTTTTGTATGTTATTTGTGTTTTATGTAAACTTACATATCATTTACAGTGACAGTACCATTTATGTGAGTAAATGAAAATTGGTCTTATTTTCCACAAAGATATTTATGTGGCTTCATATTTATGATACCTCTGGACTTACTTTTGTGAGAGTCCTGGTGTTACACAGGATCTTTCTATAGGTTCCTGCAGCTCAAGGCTGCACTATTAGTAGCAGGGAAAGATAGTCTTCTGGATGAGAAATTTTTTTGATGAGTGTAATCCCAGTGATTCTTCCTTGCCAGAGGTGACTTTTCACTTACGGTGTAACTTTGAACAGGCTGTGTCCAGTAACACCACCTCAAAAATATTAATGCTAATAAAATAAGATTTCTTTTTTCTAAAAATGACTGCAATTGTGGGCATGTAATCTGGCTTTCTGCCTTGATGACATAGTTCTCTATGATGATGAATGAGTGACTATGATGGGCGATATTTCATTCAGCATAACAAAACTGACGTTGTCGTATAAGGTAAAGCCTTCCATAAAAGGCCAGTCTCATCAACATTGTAGAGGCAGAGGTTATATTGCATCTGAAGAAGCTTCAGCTGAGGTCCCTTAAGTGCATACATCTGTTGCTTTTTATGTTTAGGCTAGGAATTTGTTTCTTTTGACTCAGAAATAATGTTAAAGGTACCATTGACCTTTTCCCTTTCATTGTTTCCAGAACAAACTACTGCAATGGCACAGGAAATGGTTTCAGTTTATGAGAAGGAACGCAAGAAAGATGTGCTGACAGTTGAGCTTCCCTGTGTAGAGTCCCAAGCAATGGCAGCTTTGGTTTTAACTCTAAAGATGTGGTGTGGTATAGACGACCTAAGAGAACATCAGCTCTCAACAGTAGCCACCAGAATAAATGCAGAACTTGGCTCATCGCACTCTGTGGCTCCACTTTTTTCTTGGGATGATTGGAAGAGGTATGATGAACTTCATGTTGAGCTTTGACTTCTTAACTGGACCCTTTGTTTTTTATTATTTATTTGTACATTACAGAGAGGTAGTTCTGCACTCTTGGGATCGTACCTTTTGTACTTTGTTCATTATTACACAACTTTTTAAACTAATGTATACTCTCTGCATGTACAGTTCCATGACTTTTTTCTTTTTCATACATATTCACCATTTTCCGCTTTTGCGAAGTAGCATTAAGAACAGAGAAACTGAACCTTAGAGGGAATATCCTCACTTGGCCATGCTCCCTCTTCCTTTTTTTGGAAGAGTAAGAAACTGAAGGGGAGGATTTCCAGTCCCCTGCTCCCTCCCCTTTTCGTTGCCTTCTACAACACGCAGGGAATACGTGGGAAGTATCCTTTCTCCCATCCCAGGGATAAGTTCCATAACTTAGATCACTCAAATTTTGATACTCTAGAAAAAGATTTTAAATCTGTTTTTGCTATTTTTTAGCTGATTTTTTATATAACTCTGCACTGCAGAAGTACTTCAATACATCTCTTTTAACAAATTCATGGATAATTTGTTACTGTGTCCTTTGGTTTCTCTATTTTCCACCAAATGGTAACCCAAAGACTGAATGCATGTGATTTTGCTTGAAGAGATATGTGGTTGTTACCAACACAGGGGTATGTGTTTTACTGTGAATATAACACTTGGACTTTTTTTTTTTTTTTGTTAAGTGTTACTGTTCCAGTTGTGCTGATGCCAATTGTTGCCATTACTGGTGCTTTTGGAGTCATGATATGCTGTTTCTTGATACTGTTGATCTAATGATGATTCTCTTGAATTAGTAAAGATAAGATCTATCTACCAGAAATTAAATTTTATGAAATTTGTGCTTCAGATACATCACGAGACTTCTGTGGTTCTGTGAGCAAGTGGATCCTTTATGTGGCCTAATCTACTCAACTTCAGAAATTGCAGGCAGTGCTGAAAATAGATTTCTTTCTGGACTTTCTCAGATTCTCACCTTCTGTAAATGTGCACCAACTGTACACATGACAGGTATGTATTTTGATGAATGGATTTGTTGATGAAATGTTTCATTTTTACACATTATAGAAGGGATAAGGTTATCAAAAATTTTAAACAGTGATGTATTTTACATGTTAACACAACATCTACCACTTGCATCAGCCATGTATATTGAGTATTCTACACTTAACTCTCTCAGGGTTTTGAAAAGCAACCATGCATATTTTTAGATTTATCTTTCTGGGTTTTTGTACACTATTTGTGTGTGAAATATTGTACATAAGTGGGCTGCAAAGGGAACTATGGAAGCCGAAGCGAGTCATAGGGAGGGAGAAGGAGCAAAGGTTCTGGGAGCAGTGAAGAATGTGTGGAAAGAGAGAACATTACGTGGGAGGGCAAAATTGGGTATGTTTGAAGGAATTGTATTCCCAGCAATATTATATGGATTTGAGGTTGGGGCTATAGATAAGGCTGTGCAGAGAAGGGTGGACATGGTGGAAATGAGATGTTTAACAATATGTGGTGTGGGGTGGTTTGATGTGGTAAGTAATGAAAGTGGAAGAGATGTGTGGCATTAAAAAGAGTGTGGTTGAGAGGACGGAAAGGGGTGTACAGAAATGGTTTGGACTTACGGAGAGAGTGAGTGAGGAATGCTTGACATAGAGGATATATGAGTCAGAAGTGGAGGGAACAAGGAGATTGGGGAGACCTGGTTGGAGATGGGGAGATGGAAGGATGGAGTGAAAAAGATTTTAAGTGATTAGGGTCTGAACGTGCAGGATGGTGAAAGGCGTGCTGGGGATAAAGTGAATTGAAATGATGTGGTATACTGGGATTGGCGTGTTGTCAGTGGACTGAACCAGGGCATGAGAAGCAATTTTTTTCTCCATATGGAAGTTACCTTTTTTAGAAAGAAAGTGCATTTCAGGGATGTTTCATGACTTGCCTGTCTCCTTTCAAGAAACGTTAGATTAGGAAGATTCCTTGATTTAGCATAAGGACCAGATCTCTGTTCATGTATGTGTGGGTAAGAGGTTGCTTAATCCTACATCACCTCCACAACATCCATCATAGGACTGGATGGGCTGTTGTATGGTTGTTGAATCCTGTAAACGAGCACCTGCTGGGTAAATCCTCTTAGTTTTACAGCACCTTTGCGGGAAATGCAGTGTCTTAACTCCCCACTAAACAAATGCTCAAAAATGTTTGTAGGGCCACAGTATTCGCAGTAGAGATTTTTTCCCCTTCAAAATTTAAATTTCTTTTGTACGCATTTAACAGAATTTTCAGACAGCCCAGAAAAGCACTTAAGACACATATATGAACTATGGTATACTGAATTCTTTATTCATACATAGTTTCTGTTATGCTCCTCTAGCCTTGCTTAGGATGGATAAAATACCATTACTATTATTACCACCACCACATCCTCTGTTAATACTGGAGTCTTGCCCCAGCATACCCATCCATTCTTAGTACTGCCTAGCACTCAAATTGGCATTTTCTAGGGTCAGTGTGTATTGGATAGCTATAATAAGGTTTACGCTTGTTATGAGGACCTGCAATTTAATCTATTAAGCAAGCATTTTGTCTACTTATGTCCTTTGGATAACTATCTATCTTACATGTACTTTGGGAAATAGGAAACCTTTGCCCATTATTTTGATACCTGTGGTTTTGAAAGTCATATATGCGCAGGAGGGTGGATGTGCTGGAAATGAGATGTTTGAGGACAATATATGGTGTGAGGTGGTTTGATCAAGTAAGTAATGTAAGGGTAAGAAAGATGTGTGGAAATAAAAAGAGCATGGTTGAGAGAGCAGAAGAGGATGTTTTGAAATGGTTTGGGCACATGGAGAGAATGAGTGAGGAAAGATTGACCAAGAGGATATATGTGTCGGAGGTGGAGGGAACGAGGAGAAGTGGGAGACCAAATTGGAGGTGGAAAGATGGAGTGAAAAAGATTTTGAGTGATCGGGGCCTAAACATACAGGAGGGTGAAAGGCGTGCAAGGAATAGAGTGAATTGGAACAATGTGGTATACCGGGGTTGACGTGCTGTCAATGGATTGAATCAGGGCATGTGAAGCGTCTGGGGTAAACCATGGAAAGTTGTGTGGGGCCTGGATGTGGAAAGGGAGCTGTGGTTTCGGGCATTATTGCATGACAGCTAGAGACTGAGTGTGAACGATTGGGGCCTTTGTTGTCTTTTCCTAGCGCTACCTCGCACACATGATGGGGGAGGGGGATGTTATTCCATGTGTGGCGAGGTGGCGATGGGAATGAATAAAGGCAGACAGTGTGAACTGTGTGCATGTGTATATATGTATGTGTCTGTGTGTGTATATATATGTGTACATTGAGATGTATGGGTATGTATATTTGCATGTGTGGACGTGTATGTACATACATGTGTATGGGGGTGGGTTGGGCCATTTCTTTCATCTGTTTCCTTGCGGTACCTCGCAAACGCGGGAGACAGCGACAAAGCAAAATAAATAAATATGAAATATGAACTAAGCAGTTGGAACTGGGTCCACTACTATCACTTCATTTGAAATAATTGTCAACTACTTCAATTTTCATTAACTTTTGTTTGCAGATATGAAGAAGTACACATTTGTTTCAAATATGATGGATGCCAAGGGCCTCTCCATGGAGAAGTTGTTTGACTGTCCAAGAATGGTTCGAGCATCTAGTAATCCTTTCCTTGGAATTGTTGAACAGTTCATTGCACAGCAGACTGAAAATGAAAAACCTCGGTCGCCAGAGTTATTAAAGGTAAGGATGGTTATGGGAGCTCAGTCAGGGATTGTTATAGATGCTTTGGACATATGGATGATAGGTTTAACAAATGGGACAAAAAAAGTCAGAAGTATCTTAGGGAATTTTTCGTTAAAAAAGGTTAGGGGTAGGAAATTTAGTTTGAATGAGAATAGAAAAGGATAGGGGCAAGTGAGAGAAATGTCTGGCACATTGGGAAGATGAAAATAACAAGTGGTACTATATTAGCTGGTGTGGATTAAATGTAAGAAATAAAGTGTAAAAGTACAACAAGATAAGAGTAGTCCTCTCTCAAATCCACCCCTGAAATGGCAGAGTTAGATATCCATATATTATCTCTTTATGCTATGTTCAACTCCATTTCCATTTCCTGGAAGAGGATAAGATAGAGTGGGTGAAACGTAATACTTTGAGGTGGTTTGGGCATGTGGAAAGAATGCAGATGGGTAGTTAATGAAGAATTTATGTTAGTATATTTATGGGGGTTGGTTTGAGAGGAATACCACTTATGACATGGGGAAATGGGGTGGAAAAGTAGTGGGGGAGAAAAATGATGGAAGAATGTGTTGAATTGTGTTTGCAAGGGAGACATGTAAGGACATGGTTATTTGGAGACTTTTTTCCCATGGCCACCCGCTTTATGGGAGTTCCCATAGGGAACAGGTATAAGAGATGTAGATAGATAGGATAAGATGCACATTGCCTTTGCGTTAGGCAGATTTGATTTAAACCTGGTTTGTATTTTATCACTGAAAATCTTTCTGTCGAGGGGGTAGTTCACACAGCCTTGTTGAATATTCCTGGTCCATTGTTCAAGCCAGTATTTTTTGTTAAATGAACATTTATTGTCATTCTTCATTTATCTGTTTATCCAGCACATATTTTATTTGTAAATTCAGGAAAAGAATGAGCCAAATGAGGATATGCCCTCAAATGCTAAGGCCTTTGTGTTTGAATTTTTGTGGTTGTAACCAGATTGAAAAGAGCAGAGAGGTGGATGCTTTTCTTGGTGAGGATACTTTGATGCATGGCTCCGAATGGAAAACTTTAAAAAGTAAGGGGGCAGAAGGTTTCAAGAATAAGTGTGAGGACAGTAATGAAATGAGGGGTGGCTGTTTTAATGAAGAAGGAGCTATGGAACTGTTTTTGAGAGTGTGAGGAAGTGAGTTCAAGATTGCTTTGGGGAAAAATGGAAGCAAACCATGAGAGTTGGGTGATTGTTTGTGCTTATGCAATTGTTAGTGAAAGAAGTGCCTAAGAAGAGCTTAGTATGTGCTTTATCAGTTTTGATGCAAGGGATCAAATCTTGGTGCAAGGGGATCTAGATGCTTGTGGTC
Source organism: Panulirus ornatus (assembly GCF_036320965.1). Lineage (NCBI taxonomy): Eukaryota > Metazoa > Arthropoda > Malacostraca > Decapoda > Palinuridae > Panulirus > Panulirus ornatus. The sequence continues at coordinate 22,324,303 of NC_092235.1, forward strand.
CATGAAGGAAATGGAAATGGGGAAAATCTTCTTTAGTTGTTGCAGTGACAATGAAAGTTGCCTAAGGCCATGGTGCCTTCATCCATTTGAGAGAGAGTGGGCTTATGGTCTTACCCTCAGGATGTTAGAACATGGAATGCAACATCTTGGCACTTCAGTTGGGGAGTAAACTCTCATGGAGTCTTTCATCATAAACCTCATTAATTTTATGCAAAACAGATATGTATTGAAACTCGTACATCCTAAGATAAATGTTCAAGTGTGCTTACGCAAGCAATTTTACATTGACATAGTGAATAAAAAAAATCACAGTTGCATACTCATAGGTTTGGTAGTGCTGACAGGCACTGCCAAGCCTACTGTACTTCATTGGCATGACAGAATAACTTATTACAATGAAACAATTTCTGCCTTTTTAGGGAGTGATACTGTGTTCACCACCACAGGAAAGATTGGTAATTGTTTATGTTCTGATTTTTGTTTTTTGTTTTCCCTCCCACTGGTATATTTTTTTCTTTGTAGCCATGTGGAAAGGATTGACTGTTGTTGATACCATACCAAGAAAATAGACATGGTTCAGCAACATTATGAAATTTTTTATATACTCTGCAGAATATGTATGCCTTTTGTAGATTGGAAATTTCTAGTCATTTTGATGTTTCTGTAATGCAACATATCATTTGTTTAGTATAAAACTTCAAAAGAACTCAAACCAAGTCTTTTTCATGATCATCCAAAGAAAATATTATATGTAATACCATCCTCAGAAACAAATGTTACTTCATAAGATTTTTTGAAATTTGACTTTGCGGTTTAGTGTATGAATCAAAGAAAAAGTGGAGATTTTTATTTGAGATATCTTAAATTTCCAAAAGCATCCAAAGATTTCTGGGTGTTAGCATAGAAACTGAGTGTGAACGAAAGTGGCCTTTGTTGTCTTTTCCTAGCACTACCTCGCACACGTGCGGGGGGAGGGGGTTGTCATTTCATGTGTGGCAGGGTGGCAATGGGAATGAATAAGGGCAGGCAGTATGAATTATGTACATGTGTATATATGTATGCATCTGTGTGTGTATATGTATGTATATGTTGAGATGTATAGGTATGTATATGTGCGTGTGTGGATGGGTATGTATATACATGTGTATGTGGGTGGGTTGGGCCATTCTTTCATCTGTTTCCTTGTTCTACCTCGCTAACGTGGGAGACAGCGACAAAGTATAATAAAGAAATAATAAATAATATTTTTTAAACACATTGTGGCAATAAAAAGATAAGAGCATTGATAGAAATTAATCATAGCACGGCAGATTTTTTTAAGAAATATTGTTGCTTGGAAAATAACATGTAGTTTTCTAATTGTTTATGCTTTTCATTGTAGATGGGTCATGACCTACAGCAAACATCCTTTGCTTCACACCAGTTGTTTTGGCCTTATAGTATCACAAATATTCAGCAAGACCTTAAAAAATGTGGTTCAGAGATCATTTTGCATCCTGTGAAATACCCAAAAGGAAGACATTTAAAGGTTCCATCAACCCCAATCAAAAAAAGAAAGAACTATTCAAATGATAGAGAAAGCTTGGTGAAGGAATCACACTATTATTTGAAAAACCGGGGATGTTTGCCATCAGATTGTTCAAGCCAGTCCTTTGACACTGAAAATTGGTGTGATGATATTGCTTATGTGGATACTGATCTTTTTAGCAATTCAACATCATCATCATATAGTGAGCATGTTCGAGGTACTAGGGATGGTATGTACTGTAATTCAACAACCAGCTCATGGGATTCCGCAGACTTGGAAGATGATCTGTGTGCCAAGATGGATACAAGTTTAAGCTCAACACACTGTCCAGGAGATTCCACAGCTTCAGAGAGTGATACAGTGGACAAGATTTTCAATAATGGATTCTCATCTGGAAGTAATCATTTGTTTGTGCCATTGCCATTGTATAGAGTTTGGAGACTGAATGTGAAGAAATCTAACAAGAATGATTTTTGGAAAACTCTACCACATGATTACAGATGGCTAATCACTGTGGGCAGTTTGCTGTGTTCAATTTCAAAGCAGCAACTCATACATGATGTGAATGCTCTGGAACACAGTCTTGTACTAAATCAAAATAAGTGCTAAATACAGTATCACTTTAAGGGTCATGTTCAATTTATGATCTTAGGATTAATTGATATAAAATATCAAAAATATGTATTTATGTAGACATGACAAAGATTTTCAGATTTTGTATTTCTACAGATTTTAGAGATATGGGCCACATTGTTGTCTGAATGTAGTACTTACCTTAATGGAGTGTTTTGTATACCTTATGCAAGTTATAAATGTTATTTGTTTGAAATGTGTGAATATGTATGGTAATGTATTTGATTGACCTCATTACCCCTCTTATGGGGCCCCTGCAGCTTCAAAGCTGTGCTATAAGCAGTAGCAGAGATATGATGGATTCACTTGGATTATGAAGTTCCATTATGAGATTATATATCTTTATATGCAAAAGATAGTGATGCAGCCTTACCTAAGGTGACTTTCCATTCGAGATATAACATACAGGTGGAGTCTGATAACACCTAAAAACAGTACTGTATAAATCAGCAATATTGTACAGTATTATTTAGAATCCTTCCTTGTTTAAACTTCAAGAAAGTATTGTAGACCTAATGATTCGACACTGACACCGTAAGACTCCCTCACTTATGGCCCATTGCACCCCTATTTGATTTTTGTAAGATTTTCCTTTTGTGCAAAATGTTAGGCATACTATCAATTGTATGCTTTTTGGTTGCCTTGTAAGAACAGAATTTATGATCCTGTCACATGCATAAAGAGATAAGCTCAGAGTTTTGCACATTTAGATGGCGAGAATGGTGTTGTGAGCTACATCTCTGGAAAGTCATTCTTTAAGTTTACAAGTTGCAAATTTTAAGAGTTCATGGATTTTAGAAATGTGGATGTTCGATATTTAACCTGAATGTGTACTACACATGAGGATCACAGTGAGTAGTATCCAAGTACTATTTCATTGTTTATGGCAGCTCTTTTTGTTGAAAATAATGTTATTTGTCCTTTAATTTATATTTTCCTTAATTCCTTAAGATTTTTTTTTCTTTTCAAGCATAGACAAGTAAGACCTAATTATGGTTGTAGTCTCCATTTTATGACAAGATTACCCTTTCTCTTACTTTTATATTATTATAGGGTCCCAGTTATGTACAGTTCATTTTTGAATGAATACAGGTTTCCTTTTTGGATGTGAAGATTTACAGTGTGAGGTAGGGGTTCAGTAGGAGACGAACAAATATGAACTGGAGGAGAGGTAGGCATAGATCAGGCAAACTGGAAAGAGTTATTAATGTACAGCCCAAAGTACTTTTTTTTTTTTTTTTTTTAATTTTTCCCAAAAAGAATGTTTGAAAAGTCCGTTATTTGAGCTATTGGAAGGAAGAGTAGATGCATTATTTGTACTTTAAGGAATAGTTATGTATTCAGAATCTATTAGGTTAAGATGGCTTTTGTATTTGATTGTACATATTATTACTGTGAATATTATTATCTCAGAAATGTCAGAAGTACCTTTTAGAAGTGAAAGGGACATTCACTTTGCATCATCTTTTTATTTATATTTTATTATTTGTTTTGCTTTGTCGCTGTCTTCCGCATTAGTGAGGTAGTGCAAGGAAATAGACGAAAGAATGGCTCAACCCACCCACATACACATGTTTATACATTCACATCCACACATGCAAATATTCATACCTATACATCTCAATGTATACATATATGTACACACACAGACATACATATATACACATGTACATAATTCATACTGTCTGCCTTTATTCATTCCCATCGCCACCTCGCCACACATGAAATAACAACCCCCTCCCCCCTCATGTGTGAGGTAGTGCTAGGAAAAGACAACAAAGGCCACATTCGTTCACACTCAGTCTCTAGCTGTCATGTAATAATGCACCGAAACCACAGCTCCCTTAACACATCCAGGCCCCACAGAACTTTCCATGGTTTACTCCAGACTCTTCACATGCCCTGGTTCAATCCATTGACAGCACGTCGACCCTTGTATACCACATCGTTCCAATTCACTCTATTCCTTGCACGCCTTTCACCCTCCCGCATGTTCAGGCCCCGATCACTCAAAATCTTTTTCACTTCATCTTTCCACCTCCAGTTTGGTCTCCCACTTCTCGTTCCCTCCACCTCTGACACATACATCCTCTTTGTCAATTTTTCCTCACTCATTCTCTCCATGTGACCAAACCATTTCAAAAAACCCTCTTCTGCTCTCTCATCCACACTCTTTTTATTACCACACATCTCTCTTACCCTATTACTACATACTCGATCAAACCACCTCACACCACATATTGTCCTCAAACATCTCATTTCCAGCACATCCACCCTCCTGTGCACAACTGTATCCATAGCCCACTCCTCACAACCATACAACATTGTTGGAACCACTATTCCTTCAAACAAACCCATTTGTGCTTTCCGAGATAATGTTCTCGACTTCCACACATTCTTCAAGGCTCCCAGAATTTTCACCCCCTCCCCCACCCTATGATTCACTTCCGCTTCCATGGTTCCATCCGCTGCCAAATCCACTCCCAGATATCTAAAACACTTCACTTCATCCAGTTTTTCTCTATTCAAACTTACCTCCCAAGTGACTTGACCCTCAACCCTACTGTACCTAATAACCTTGCTCTTATTCACATTTACTCTCAACTTTCTTCTTTCACACACTTTACTAAACACAGTCACCAGCTTCTGCAGTTTCTCACATGAATTAGCCACCAGCGCTGTATCATCAGCGAACAACAACTGACTCACTTCCCAAGCTCTCTCATTCACAACAGACTGCATACTTGCCCCTCTTTCCAAAACTCTTGCACTCACCTCCCTAACAACCCCATCCATAAACAAATTGAACAACCATGGAGACATCACACACACCTGCCGCAAACCTACATTCACTGAGAACCAATCACTTTCCTCTCTTCCTACACTTACACATGCCTTACATCCTCGATAAAAACTTTTCACTGCTTCTACCTGCTTCTTTTTATATGTATTTATATATTTGTTCTGAGAGAAATACTTAGAAAAGCAAATGGATTTGTATGTAGCATTTATGGATCTGGAGAAGGCATATGATAGAGTTGATAGAGATGCTCTGTGGAAGGTATTAAGAATATATGGTGTGGGAGGAAAGTTGTTAGAAGCAGTGAAAAGTTTTTATCGAGGATGTAAGGCATGTGTACGTGTAGGAAGAGAGGAAAGTGATTGGTTCTCAGTGAATGTAGGTTTGCGGCAGGGGTGTGTGATGTCTCCATGGTTGTTTAATTTGTTTATGGATGGGGTTGTTAGGGAGGTAAATGCAAGGGTTTTGGAAAGAGGGGCAAGTATGAAGTCTGTTGGGGATGAGAGAGCTTGGGAAGTGAGTCAGTTGTTGTTCGCTGATGATACAGCGCTGGTGGCTGATTCATGTGAGAAACTGCAGAAGCTGGTGACTGAGTTTGGTAAAGTGTGTGAAAGAAGAAAGTTAAGAGTAAATGTGAATAAGAGCAAGGTTATTAGGTACAGTAGGGGTGAGGGTCAAGTCAATTGGGAGGTGAGTTTGAATGGAGAAAAACTGGAGGAAGTGAAGTGTTTTAGATATCTGGGAGTGGATCTGTCAGCGGATGGAACCATGGAAGCGGAAGTGGATCATAGGGTGGGGGAGGGGGCGAAAATTCTGGGGGCCTTGAAGAATGTGTGGAAGTCGAGAACATTATCTCGGAAAGCAAAAATGGGTATGTTTGAAGGAATAGTGGTTCCAACAATGTTGTATGGTTGCGAGGCGTGGGCTATGGATAGAGTTGTGCGCAGGAGGATGGATGTGCTGGAAATGAGATGTTTGAGGACAATGTGTGGTGTGAGGTGGTTTGATCGAGTGAGTAACGTAAGGGTAAGAGAGATGTGTGGAAATAAAAAGAGCGTGGTTGAGAGAGCAGAAGAGGGTGTTTTGAAGTGGTTTGGGCACATGGAGAGAATGAGTGAGGAAAGATTGACCAAGAGGATATATGTATCGGAGGTGGAGGGAACGAGGAGAAGAGGGAGACCAAATTGGAGGTGGAAAGATGGAGTGAAAAAGATTTTGTGTGATCGGGGCCTGAACATGCAGGAGGGTGAAAGGAGGGCAAGGAATAGAGTGAATTGGAGCGATGTGGTATACCGGGGTTGACGTGCTGTCAGTGGATTGAATCAAGGCATGTGAAGCGTCTGGGGTAAACCATGGAAAGCTGTGTAGGTATGTATATTTGCGTGTGTGGACGTATGTATATACATGTGTATGGGGGGGGGGTTGGGCCATTTCTTTCGTCTGTTTCCTTGCGCTACCTCGCAAACGCGGGAGACAGCGACAAAGTATAAAAAAAAAAAAAATATTTTTTCTGAACTTAAGATATAGAATTTTGTCTCAACTCTTATAAAAATATTTTGCATTTGTAGATCTTTAAGAAAGTATTCAATATCATTGGGATCTATGGTGTTGGATGGTGCAAGGTCCCAGCTTGTCACATTTGATCACCGGAAATGTTTTATTTTTCATCATCTGCCAAACATGTTGGTGTTGAAGGTAAAATGTTTGAGGACATAATGTGGTGTGAGAGGGTTTGATCAAGTAAGTGATAAAAAGGTGGGAGAGAGGTATGGTAATAAAAAGAGGATGTGTTGAAATGGTTTAGATATATGCAGAGAATGAATGAGGAGAGGTTGATAAAGAGGATGTATATGTGTCAGAGGTGGATGGGACAAGAACAGGGAGATCAAATTGGAGATGGAAGGGTGGAGTGAAAAAAGATTTTGAGTGATCGCAGCCTGAATATGTAGGAGATGAAAGGTGTGCGCAAGAATAAATGAACTGGAATGATGTGATATACTAGGTAGGAACATTTTGGTAGGACTGTTAGGTAGAAACATTAGTTAGGGATATTATGTTGTAGCAGTTAGTAGGAACATTTAGTAGGAGCCTTTGCAAACACTGTGCTAGACTGGCCCTGTGCTAGAAGCCTGTTAAGGGTGAGTCATTAAAGGCACTGGAGTTCACTAGTTATGGAGACTCTATTGCCGTGGCCACCCCTTTGAGGAAATTCCAGAAGGGAACAGCCATCAGATTTGCTGTTAATGGACTGACCCTGGGTAGCAGCCAGGGAAACCATAGAAATTTTTGTAGGGCCTGGTTTTGGATTGAGAGCTGTGGTTTTGACACATTGCACGTGACAGCTAGAGAGTTGATGCGAGAATCTGCAGCCTTTCTTTGACTTTTCCTGGGGCTGCCTCCCTAACGTAGGAAACAGTGATCTGCCAAACCTAGGCTGTGGTGGATATGACACTATATTGGCTGCAGTAGTGTTTCTCATACACAAAAATTTTTAATGATATAACCCTTTCAGTCTTAACAAGGCTAAAAAATTTTTAGCTTTGTTCCCCAGCATGACAAATATTAGCAAAATTTGAATGTTAGGAAAAAAAGCCATTTAAGCAACCAGAACCATTTGAACCTTGGCATAATTCGTAGGCATTCAAAAATTTGTTCTCAGACTGTCTGCAAGTGGTAACATCTCAGGTAAAAGATTACTTTTAATGAAGCTGTATCATCAGAAGGGAATGAATAGTTGCACATTTCCACAAGGTCATTTTTACATATGCTGGGCAACAGTAGAAGTAGGATATCAGAAGAGTTGCTGACATCCCTCTACCATTGTCTCCTTCATGTAGCTGAGTTGTGTGGAAATTTCTTTGGTCTAGTTAAGATTTGAAGGTGACATGTGACACTGTAAATCAAACAGCATTGGACCTGAAATTGGCGTACCTTCATTCAAAAAAGTATTATGCCTGGGTGTTCCAATAAAAGTCTATCTAGTTTTTTATAAAGCACCATCTTTTATTTCTGAATCGGATCAGATAAGAGTCTGTGATATCAACAAGGCTGTGTAATCTATGTATGACGATGAGATGGTGAGGGAGATAAATGCAAGTTTCTTAGAGAGTTGGTTGTGTCCACAGTCTGTTGTGGATTAGGGGCTCAGGGAGTTATGTTATTTACTTTGACGATGACATGACTCTGGTGATAGTCTCGCGGGAGATGTTGTGGAAGTAGGTATCTGAATTCGAGAGAGAGAGAGAAGCACCCTTGAGACTACCTCCTTCTGTCTTTTCACTGACACAAGCTTGCTGAAGGCGACCCTAATCCTTCCAATGACTGGCAAGATGGCAGGATGACCCATGTACTGTAAGAAGGATGGCTGTCCTACTGTAAAGCTGTGTATTCCTATCCTTGTACAGCAAGGATGGCTCACGCTCTGTACAGCAGAGTGATCCTTTCTTTACAGCCGGGTGACCCTTCCACTATAAAGAAAGGTGGCTCTCTCTGTACAGCAGTGTGTCCCTTCCACTGTGGCAGGCAGATGGTCAACACATCTACAAGTGGTGAGAATGCCCTCGTATTAGCTTCAGTTTTTATCGATTCCCAAAAGGAATTGATAAAGAGACTTGTGATTATGAAACTGAGAATCTCAGAGTTTGATAGTATTGTTTAATCCCATATGACATTTTTGCACAATCCCATATTATAGTGTTGCACAATAATAAAAACTGTGTGCAAGAAGTTTCAGGTGTATATTATAGTGTTGCACAATAATAAAAACTGTGTGCAAGAAGTTTCAGGTGTCTGTTGCAAGTTCAGTACAGAAGTGACATTATCGGACAGAGATGTAAAATCTCGACTGATAAATGTGATTGGACTGGAACGTTTTTGTTAGACCATCACTACAAGAGTAACACCTGTTAGTAAGACATGTTTGCTTAGGGTGTAGCCAGCTGTAGATTTTTGTACCTGTGACTGTCCACTTTTTTCAGCATGGTACGATTAGAACACGATGGCACGACCCTTGGGTGCGATGACATGGCGTTAAACCTAACCCCTAAGGAGAACATGAGTCACGACACAGCTAACCTAACCTTATGGTAAGGTTGAACACAGTCTAGATTACGTAGTCTAGTTTGACTTTGATTGAATGAAATGTTAACTATCGCGATGTTTTCCCCATGAGAGCTGAGTTAGATGGTAAAGGGTTGAGATGAGTGGTTCTATAAGCGGGAGGGGATCCCCGCTTATATTATGTTATTCTACGGTTGTCTATCCTGACCTCGGCAACTGACATATAGGCTTCTACATACAAACATTTTCTCAGTGAGTTCATGTGAGCATAGAAAACGAGATTTTTATTATTATTATTATTATTATTATTATTATTATTTTGGCTAGTTCACAGAAGTTATTGTCATTTTCTTATTTTCGCGACGAAATTAGAGTATGACGAATATGATTAACGACGGTGTGTGGGAGAAATGAGTTAAAGTCTGTTGGTTGGCAGTGACTGTGGTAACATCTACCGTGTGACGTCACCCAACGACTTGAACGGAAGTTGCCGTATTGAACGACCGTTTTGCGTAAATATTTTGGCTTGGCGTACCTTAGCCAAGGGGTCGTACCGTCATGCTGCAGTATTTTAACGACCGTTGCGTAAATATTTGGGCCTGGCGTACCTTAGCTAAGGGGGTCGTACCGTCGTGCTCATGGGGTCGTACCGTTTTTGTATGGGGGATGGGTCAAGGGTTGTTAAACCGTTACAGACGCTTTGGGGAAACGGCGTTGGTAATACACAGAGGGGGAAAGGTCAGAATACATCAGGTACAAGACGTGTCCAAGATATTGAGAATAGTTTATCTCTTGAGCATTTAGGGGTCAGGTCATAGAGCCGACAGTTAAGGTGCAGTTAAGTAGACGACATGAGTGAACCATGGCCCGTTATTTCTGGTACGTTTTGGCACGTGACCAATCGCGTCTTTTGATAGTGGTGGTGGGTGGAGGGAAGGAGAGAACGTACAGTGGGTTTTGTCCATTGGGATACGTGGGTGAATGGAGGGGGTCTCTCTCTCTCTCTCTCTCTCTCTCTCTCTCTCTCTCTCTCTCTCTCTCTCTCTCTCTCTCTCTCTCTCTCTCTCTGTCCTGGGGCATTTTTTTCTTTCTTTTATGAAGTGCAGAACGAGAGGCTACAAATTAATATTCAGTATCGTAGTTCTTCGCGGCTTGTCACATATAGTAGTCTCATCTCGCAGCGGGGAGGAATGAGGGTACCAGAGGGCAAATACAGCACCTTGAGAGGATATGCAGGTAATGACACGCGCTCATTTAAATGTTAGGAGAATGATTTATGAGGAATATTAAGCGATATTTGGAGTCATTTGAATGTCGGGATATTATTTATGAGGAAAATTAAGCGATATTTTGGAGTCATTTGAATGTTAGGATATTATTTATGAAGAAAATTAAGCGGTATTTTGGAGTCATTTGAAAGGACATTATTTATGAGGAAAGTTAAGCGATATTTGGACTCGCTTAAATGTTGGGAGAATGATTTATGAGGAAAATTAAGCGATATTTGGAGTCATTTGTAAGGAAGTTATGAGGGAAAATTAAGCGATTTTTGGACTCGCTTAAATGTTGGGAGAATGATTTATGAGGAAAATTAAGCGATATTTGGAGTCATTTGTAAGGAAATTATTTGAGGGAAAATTAAGCGATATTTGGAGTCATTTGTAAGGAAATTATTTGAGGGAAAATTAAGCGATATTTGGACTTAAATGTTAGGAGAATGATTTATGAGGAAAATTAAGCGATATTTGGAGTCATTTGAAAGGACATTATTTATGAGGGAAAATTAAGCGATATTTGGACTCTTAAATGTTAGGAGAATGATTTATGAGGAAAATTAAGCGATATTTGAGGTAAGGGCTTGGTGGTTAGAGCAGACCTAACCATTACTGCTGGTGCGTCCTCACCCACCGTCGTCCACCAAGGACGGTCGTTCATACGCTGAGTCATCCGTCGGAAAGTTATTCGCCCACCGAGGAGTCATCCGTCAAGGTCACACATCCACCAATCATCCGTCAAGGTCACACATCCACCAATCATCTGTCAAGGTCACTCATCCATCGGGGTCATGGTCACTCATCCACTGAGGAGTCATCCGTCAAGGTCACTCATCCAGCGGTGTCATCCGTCAATGTCACTCGTCCACCAGGGTGTCATCCGTCTAGGTTACTCATCCACCGGGGTCATCAGTCACGGTCACTCATCCATCGGGGTCATCCGTCAAGGTCACTCATCCACCGGGGTCATCCTTCAAGGTCACTCATCCATCGGGGAGTCATCCGTCATGGTCACTCATCCAATGAGGAGTCATCCGTCAAGGTCACTCATCCAGTGAGGAGTCATCCTTCAAGGTCACTCATCCACCGGTGTCATCCTTCAAGGTCACTCATCATCGGCATCCGGCAAGGTCACTAATACACCTGAATCTCCGTCAAGGTCACTCATCCACCGAGGAGTCATCCAAAGCCACTCGTCCACCTGGGAGTCATCCGTCAAGGTCACTCATCCAACGAGGTAGCTACCATCTAGGGGGCGGGTCATCTGTCGAAGCCAGTCATCCAACTCATCCAAGAGGGGAGACAGGAGAGGGGGGGAAGCAGACAGGAGTCATGCAGGAAGGGGGTTAGCAGACAGGTGGGAGGAGATGGGTGAGGGGGGGCTAGGAGTCATGCAGGGTCAGTAGACAGAAGGAGGAGGAGGGAAGGGGAGTGGATGAGGAGGAGGAGGAGGAGGGAAGGGGAGTGGATGAGGAGGGGCGGCGGGCCGCCCCCCTCCCCCTTCGAGAATCATCCTGTTTCTGGCATCACCGGCCGGCGGGGGGGGGGGGGGGAGGGGGAAGAGAAGAGGGGATGGGTTGGTCACTCACTTTCATTTTCTGGGGGGGCCACGGGGGGGGGGGGGGGGGGAGGGAGCGTGTGTGCAGCTGCAGCCTCCTCCTCCTCCTCCTCCTCCAGCGGCGGTGAGAGGGGCCCGCCCCTTCTTCTTCTTCTTCTCTCCTCCTCCTCCCATCCTCCTCCTCCTCCTAGTCCTCCCGCGCGGCTAAGGTCGCGTGTTCAAGCATTCGCCCCCCCCCTCCTCCTCCTCCCCCCCCCCCCCCCCCCCGACATTGAGTGGATCCCTGTCGTGCGTCTAGTTGCGCTGGCGCAGTGTGGCGGCGGGTCGACGTGTGGCCTGCTGCAACAACAACAGCTCCCTCACTCCACCTCCTCCGCCAGCCACTCTCCACCTTCGTCGTCAGCGCGCGCGCGCCCTCTCCTCCTCCTCCTCCCGCGATCCCATCCCGTGGCCAAGCCGAGGCACAGGCCATGATGGCCACCAGCGAGTGAAGGTCGTTATCTTCAAAGATAAGGTCGTGGAAAAGTGAGACAAGATATGGAAAAAAAAAAAAGAGTGAGGTCAGATAGATAATATAATAGACTGTGGTGTGGGAGGGAGAGGCGTCTCTCCCCCTTCCGTCGATGCGTTTAAAAAAATTAATAATAATTTGATGGGTGACTCCACCACCTCCTCCTCCTCCTCCCTCACAGTGGTTTTGGGAGGGGAATTTATGAGTTTCCTCCCTCACAGTGGTTTTGGGAGGGAATTTATTATGAGTTTCCTCCCTCAAAGTGGTTTTGGGAGGGAATTTATGAGTTAAACTTGATGTGTGAGGTGATGGGAGGGTTATGAGTGAGAGAGATCGCTCTAAGAGAAGGGAAACAAACCACCCATTCCTCCGTGGGGGAAAAAATTGTTCTCCATCTCTCTCTCACTGGAGAAAGAAATTCCAACCCTAATGTAAATAGTGATCCATATAGAAGAAAAATAAGAAATAAACTTGTGGTAAAGTGAATATATAAATTTGATAATGCCATACATAGAAGAAAAAAATATATATATATATATTTGAATGAGAGTTTTTAAAGTGTTCAGTGAATTACATAATTATTTTGATAGATTTTTCAAAGTGGTGGCAAAGTCATGGGCAATAGACGTAGTTGGTCCAGTGGTTGGCGGTGTTGCCTGGCTGGCAGATAGTGAAAGTAGTCAACCATTAAAGTGTTTTTTTTCCCCCCATTTTTTTTTTTTCTATATCGCCTCAAGTAGTGAATGGAAAATACATTAAAATGTCACTTAAGATGTGAATATAGTGGTTCTCCTCCGTGCGTGTGAGATGGATTCCCACTTCACCACAAACGACTCGTGGGTAATTCTCAAGTAGGCAAGGGCGTCAGCAATGACCTTCAAGTAGGTGGGGTGGCCGCCGCCGCCCGCCCCCCCACCAGGAATGGCTGTCTAACGCCCTCCAGCTGGCCCTAACCTAGCGCCAGATGGCTCCCCCAGGCACCTCGGAAAATCCCCTTCCAAGGCATGGACGTAAAAAGGAATCCGACGCCTTACGTCACGGCGATGCTCGGCTGTGAGAAGCAGAGGACGGCAGCGAGGAGGATCTAAAGAGGGTTCGATCTTGCCCCCGTCAAGATCGAGGAGGGAGGTAGCCCGCGCCCGCCGCCCCCCCACCAACCTTCTCCCTTCGCCAGGCCTCCCGCCTCAATGTTACCTGTGAGTCACATGACGTGGTGTTGACGGGGGGGAGAGGAAGAGGAGGAGGAAGAAGACGCCTCCTCTTCCTCCTTCCTCCTCCTTCCCCCTACAGCAATCATCACCCTCCAATCCCTTAAAATTTACTTTAAATTTCCAAAGTAAAAGGGCCACCAGTGATTTATGGGCGCTAGGCGTGTTAATCATATTTTAAAGATGTGGTCGACTCTGTGACCTTGAGAGTGTAAGTGTATGATTATATACTACCATTTTGAAGTTAGGAAATTAATGTATTCTCAACAAGTGATGTGTTACGAGGGTATGTGAGTAACGCCATGTGTTTTTTTTTCGGATGGGAACCCTGAAATGTGTCGTTAGTTCCCGCCAAAAAATGTCCAGGGTTTGAGTTTTGGCGGGCGTGCGTCCCGATCCATCAACTCTGGCATCGTTGGCGATAACGCACTGACTCGCCTCGGGGCGTAAAAGATTTATCTAAAAGCCTGAGATGATGGCTTATCATCATCTCTCATAAGTGTATATAAGATGAAGCTCTAGCGTGAAAATGGCTGGAAATGTAATAACACGGATGTCATGTAGTCAGCCATTCGAATGCCGATAGGCGTGTGCAGCTTGCTGGCTCTACCCCGTTCGAATGCGATACCCTGCATTAACACACTCACAAAAAAATAAACACTCGCCTATTATCAAGACAAATCTATTATCTCAGAATGTAGTTTAATGTTTATAGTAGTTTATATCATGGGGACAAGTGATATTAAACCAATGCGGACGAGAAATCGTAAAATCCTCTCTCCCTGCCTATGACTACACAAACCTTGATTAGTTACCGATCGTCAAGTTATATGTTAAAACGGCCTTGTCAATCCCCTTAAACCACCACCTAACTACACCAGGAACGACCCAAATCAACCTAGAAGCCGCCGACGCCCTCGTCAGTCACGGAACTCGGGGCCGGAATGCGAGAATTCGTACAAGTTGTGGCAGGGGGAATTGGGTGGAAAAATAAACAAAAGGTGGCAACTGAGGGGCCAAGCGGCAGGTGGAGTATTATGGCGATGGTCAGCCACAGGAAATTCTCTCGGTGACGCTGTGGGCCGTCACATACGACTACACACCCCCTTCCCTCCCTGCCAGCCCCTGGGCCCTCATCTACAACCCCCCCTCCAAGCCCCAGGGCTGATACCTTATACCTGATACCTTACCTCCTCCTCCTTCTCCTCGTTGTCCCTCAACATCCCAGGCCACGTTGAAGGCGCCAGGGCTCTTCCTATCGATGTAGACTATACGACATAGTGTTGTTCCCTATGACGTAGTTTACTAAGGGGTGGTTTACTTGGGGGCAGTTTACGCGAGTTTACTGGGGTCAGTTTACGTGAGTTTACTTGGGGGCAGTTTACGTGTTGTAGTTTACTTGGGGTAGGTTACCAGCTGTAGTTTATTGGGGGTAGTTTACCAGTTGTAGTTTACTGGGGTGAGTTTACGTGTTGTAGTTTACTGGGATAGTTTACCAGTTTTAGTTTACTGGGGTAAATTTACAAGTTGTAGTTTACTGGGGGTAGTTTACAATCTGTAGATTACTGGGGATCAGTTTACTTCTTGTAGTTTACTGGAGATATACAAGTTGTTTACTGGGATAGTATACCAGCTGTAGTTTACTGTGGATCATCTATTTATCTTTAGCAAATATTTAAGGATATATATATATATATATATATATATATATATATATATATATATATATATATATATATATATATATATATATGAGAGGGGGGTAATTACATATCCTCATAATGAGACCTCATCTTCTCACCTCTTGAGTAAAGATGAATATGATCATAGTGGATTCCTCACACTCACGGGGAAGTCCATTCCGCCCCTCAGGCAATGGATGGAGTTGAGATATAGTGTTACTGTGTAATGGCGTAAAGCCACAAATCTATATAAGAAAAGAGGAAGGCGATGCGTCTTCGAGAAACCCAACCCCCGATATGATTATTATTCTCTGACACTGGACGAAATATATATATATATATATATATATATATATATATATATATATATATATATATATATATATATATATATATATACATATATATATGTGTGAGTCGACGGGGAAAATGAAACGCACAAAATTGTGAACCTTTCCAATTTATATATATATATATATATATATATATATATATATATATATATATATATATATATATATATATATTTTTTTTTTTTTTTTTTTTTTTTTTTTTATACTTTGTCGCTGTCTCCCGCGTTTGCGAGGTAGCGCAAGGAAACAGACGAAAGAAATGGGCCAACCCCCCCCCCCCCATACACATGTACATACACACGTCCACACACGCAAATATACATACCTACACAGCTTTCCATGGTTTACCCCAGACGCTTCACATGCCTTGATTCAATCCACTGACAGCACGTCAAACCCTGTATACCACATCGCTCCAATTCACTCTATTCCTTGCCCTCCTTTCACCCTCCTGCATGTTCAGGCCCCGATCACACAAAATCCTTTTCACTCCATCTTTCCACCTCCAATTTGGTCTCCCTCTTCTCCTCGTTCCCTCCACCTCCGACACATATATCCTCTTGGTCAATCTTTCCTCACTCATTCTCTCCATGTGCCCAAACCATTTCAAAACACCCTCTTCTGCTCTCTCAACCACGCTCTTTTTATTTCCACACATCTCTCTTACCCTTACGTTACTTACTCGATCAAACCACCTCACACCACACATTGTCCTCAAACATCTCATTTCCAGCACATCCATCCTCCTGCGCACAACTCTATCCATAGCCCACGCCTCGCAACCATACAACATTGTTGGAACCACTATTCCTTCAAACATACCCATTTTTGCTTTCCGAGATAATGTTCTCGACTTCCACACATTTTTCAAGGCTCCCAAAATTTTCGCCCCCTCCCCCACCCTATGATCCACTTCCGCTTCCATGGTTCCATCCGCTGACAGATCCACTCCCAGATATCTAAAACACTTCACTTCCTCCAGTTTTTCTCCATTCAAACTCACCTCCCAATTGACTTGACCCTCAACCCTACTGTACCTAATAACCTTGCTCTTATTCACATTTACTCTTAACTTTCTTCTTCCACACACTTTACCAAACTCAGTCACCAGCTTCTGTATATATATATATATATATACACATTTATTATACTTGACCGCCGTCTCCCGCCTTAGCGAGGTAGCGCAAGGAAACAGACGAAAGAATGGCCCAACTCACCCACATACACATGTATGTCTTCCAATGAGTGATCCTTTCCAACATGTATATATGTAAACGCCCACACACGCGCATACATACATATACATTTCAACGTATACATATACATACATATGTATATATATTCCTATGAGTTCACGGGGAAAATGAGACACGATAAGTTTCCAAGTGCACTTTCGTGTAATAATCACATCATCAGGGGAGACACAAGAGAGAAATATAAGTCAGTTGATATACATCGAAGAGACGAAGCTAGGACGCCATTTGGTAAACATGTAATTGCCCATTGGCGTCCCAGCTTCGTCTCTTCGATGTATATCAACTGACTGTTATATTTCTCTCTTGTGTCTCCCCTGATGATGTGATTATTACGCGAAAGTGCACTTGGGAACTTGTGTTTCATTTCCCCCGTGGACTCATAGAAATATCTTGATCACGCGCAAAATTGTGGTCCTTTCCAATATATATATATATATATATATATATATATATATATATATATATATATATATATATATATATATATATATATATATGTATATATATATGTTCGTTGACGCAGGAAACAACGATTAAGTATAATAATAATAATAGTAATAATAACTCATAACGAATTTTATATTTTTCGTTCGTTTTCTATGCGTCTCGGATCTCCATCACGGGAACTGAAAATGGTACACGGTCGTAAATCGTCCAATTTGACATTGTTGGAAGAGTAATATGATAATCCTTTGTTCCTCGCTGATCCATTTACGAAAATGACCGGGAATTGTCAGTGTGGGGAGGAGAGAGGTCAGAGTTCACGCGCCGACGAACACAAGCCAGGAAGGTTAAGGGAAAACAAAAAAAAGAGATAAAGAAAATGGGGTGTTGTCGAAGTTAACCTTGAGATGGCGCCTCCCTTGTTGTTATTGTTGTTGTTGTGTGTTTGTTGTATGTAGATGTGATCTTGTGGTTTGCATGTGTGTGATAATCTACGTCATATGTATATATATATATATATATATATATATATATATATATATATAGGAATTGACCATTTGTGTGTATCATTTTACACTTTAAGTAGAAATGTAATCTACTTCTACATCTACTACAAGGAGGATGGTAGATGTACATTCCCTTCCCGTGTCTACAAGAAGGTGAGGATTATATATATATATATATATATATATATATATATATATATATATATATATATATATATATATATATATATATATATGACATAAGAGGTTTTACTAATGCTGCTGAATGTATGAGGGATGAATGAGAGAGGAGGGTGTATGAGGGATGAATGAGAGAAAGAGGAGGGTGTATGAGGGATGAATGAGGGAGAGAGGAGGGTGTATGAGGGATGAATGAGAGAGGCGGGTGTATCAGGGATGAATGAGAGAGAGAGAGGAGGGTGTATGAGTGATTAATGAGAGAGGCGGGTGTATCAGGGATGAATGAGAGAGAGGGGCGGGTGTATGAGGGATGAATGAGAGGAGGATGTATATGAAGGATGAATGAGAGATACACCCAGACAATGTCTTTCATATCCCGCCATTAAGTCATGAGGCGAGCTGGCCGGGTGGGTGTGAGGGAGGGAGCGGGTGGCCCAGTGGGTAATGAGGGCGCGCCCTCACAGTGAGGCACGTGCAGTGATGCGTATATATATATATATATATATATATATATATATATGTGTGTGTGTGTGTGTATGAGTGGGTGAATCTTTTCTCGTCTTGTTTCCCGGCGCTACCTCGCTGACGCGGGAAATGGAGAACGTGTATGAGGAGAATGGTAAAGTCGGTTTTGGTTGTCAGCGCACGTGACACGTGGCGCGTCGCACGTGACGTGATGTGGGTTGCACATGACGCTACGTGTGACGCACGTGACGTGATGTAGACATCAGTGACGTGGTGCTCTGGGTTGGTTGCACGTGACGTGGCGCGTGTGACGTCGCACGTGGTCCACAGCAGCGCCCCGCCTGGCCAGTGGCACCACGTGGTACGCCATCTTTCCCCCCCTCCCCCCCCAGCTCCCGTGGTGACCACGTGTTGAGCCAGCTGGGCCGTGTGCAAACACCCTCCCACACTGCTATATCGGGGTGTTGCATGGGGGGGGGGAGGGGGAGTTGGACTCCACACTGTACCAATATCTGGGTGTTGCATGGGGGGAGGGCTGGAGTCCAGGGTGTGTTAATATCTGGGTGTTGCATTGGGGTAAGGGCTGGAGTCCAGGGTGTGTTAATATCTGGGTGTTGCATGGGGGAAGGGCTGGAGTCCAGGGTGTGTTAATATCTGGGTGTTGCATGGGGGAAGGGCTGGAGTTCAGGGTGTGTTAATATCTGGGTGTTGCATGGGGGGGAGGGCTGGAGTCCAGGGTGTGTTAATATCTGGGTGTTGCATGGGGGGAGGGCTGCAGTTCAGGGTGTGTTAATATCTGGGTGTTGCATGGGGGGAGGGCTGGAGTCCAGGGTGTGCCAATATCTGGGTGTTGCATGGGGGGGAGGGCTGGAGTTCAGGGTGTGTTAATATCTAGGTGTTGCATGGGGGGAGGGCTAGAGTTCAGGGTGTGTTAATATCTGGGTGTTGCATGGGGGGAGGGCTGGAGTTCAGGGTGTGCCAATATCTGGGTGTTGCATGGGGGGGAGGGCTGGAGTTCAGGGTGTGTTAATATCTAGGTGTTGCATGGGGGGAGGGCTAGAGTTCAGGGTGTGTTAATATCTGGGTGTTGCATGGGGGGAGGGCTGGAGTTCAGGGTGTGTTAATATCTGGGTGTTGCATGGGGGGGAGGGCTGGAGTCCAGGGTGTGTTAATATCTGGGTGTTGCATGGGGGGAGGGCTGCAGTTCAGGGTGTGTTAATATCTGGGTGTTGCATGGGGGGGGGGCTGGAGTCCAGGGTGTGTTAATATCTGGGTGTTGCATGGGGGGGAGGGCTGGAGTCCAGGGTGTGTTAATATCTGGGTGTTGCATGGGGGGGAGGGCTGGAGTCCAGGGTGTGTTAATGTCTGGGTGTTGCATGGGGGAGGGCTGGAGTTCAGGGTGTGTTAATATCTGGGTGTTGCATGGGGGGGAGGGCTGGAGTCCAGGGTGTGTTAATGTCTGGGTGTTGCATGGGGGGAGGGCTGGAGTTCAGGGTGTGTTAATATCTGGGTGTTGCATGGGAGGAGGGCTGGAGTTCAGGGTGTGTTGATATCTGGGTGTTGCATGGGGGGAGGGCTGGAGTCCAGGGTGTGTTAATGTCTGGGTGTTGCATGGGGGAGGGCTGGAGTCCAGGGTGTGTTAATATCTGGGTGTTGCATGGGGGGAGGGCTGGAGTCCAGGGTGTGTTAATATCTGGGTGTTGCATGGGGGGGCTGGAGTTTAGACTTAATATCTGGGTGTTGCATGGGGGGAGTTGGAGTCCAGACTGTGCCAATATCTGGGTGTTGCATGGGGGGAGGGCTGGAGTCCAGGGTGTGTTAATGTCTGGGTGTTGCATGGGGGGAGGGCTGGAGTCCAGGGTGTGTTAATATCTGGGTGTTGCATGGGGGGAGGGCTGGAGTCAAGGGTGTGTTAATATCTGGGTGTTGCATGGGGGGAGGGCTGGAGTTCAGGGTGTGTTAATATCTGGGTGTTGCATGGGAGGAGGGCTGGAGTTCAGGGTGTGTTAATATCTGGGTGTTGCATGGGGGGGAGGGCTGGAGTCCAGACTGTGCCAATATCTGGGTGTTGCATGGGGGGGGCTGGAGTCCAGGGTGTGTTAATATCTGGGTGTTGCATGGGGGGAGGGCTGGAGTCCAGGGTGTGTTAATATCTGGGTGTTGCATGGGGGAAGGGCTGGAGTCCAGGGTGTGTTAATATCTGGGTGTTGCATGGGGGGAGGGCTGGAGTCCAGGGTGTATTAATATCTGGGTGTTGCATGGGGGAAGGGCTGGAGTCCAGGGTGTGTTAATATCTGGGTGTTGCATGGGGGGAAGTTGGAGTCCAGACTGTGTTAATATCTGGGTGTTGCATGGGGGGAGGGCTGGAGTCCAGGGTGTGTTAATATCTGGGTGTTGCATGGGGGGAGGGGAGGGCTAGAGTCCAGAATGTGCCAATATCTAGGTGTTGCATGGGGGGGGGAGCGCTGGACATCTGGGTGTTGCGAAAGGAGGAGGGGGAAGGGGGGGGAGGATGGGTTGAGAGAGAGAGAGAGAGAGAGAGAGAGAGAGAGAGAGAGAGAGAGAGAGAGAGAGAGAGAGAGAGAGAGGGAATTTCTTGCACTTCGTCTGGGGTGGGTAGGGGATGTAGTGAGGGGAGAGGGAGGAGGGTATTTAGGGAAGGGGTAAGGGGGGGCTTGCTTGCTTGCTTCCCCCCTCCCCCTACCCCCTCTCTCTTCCCCCCCCCCCCCGGCCTCTCCTAGTGGCCATGAACTCGGCCATGGGCCTAGCAACGCGTGGTCATGTGACCTTGCCAACTCCTAGTTAAGCTAGGAGGGGAGGGGAGAGGGGGGAGGAGGGGGGAGGGGTGGGGGACCACCACCATCATCTGGGCAGTGTGAGGTGTCTATAATGGGGAGGGGAGGCAGAGAGAGAGAGAGAGAGAGAGAGAGAGAGAGAGAGAGAGAGAGAGAGAGAGAGAGAGTGGTGTCTTTAGCTGAAGTTGTGGAGGGGGGGCAGAGCGTGTGTGTGTGGGGGGAGGATGTCTTTAGCTGAAGTTGCGGAGGGGAGGGGGGCAGAGAGTGTGGGGGGGGATGTCTTTAGCTGAAGTTGGAGAGGGGGCGGGAGAGGGAGGGGAAGGGGTGAGAGTGTGGTCTGTGGCCCAAGTGGACGATGGTTTTTGCATGAGTAAGCAACCATGGGGAGAGGGGAAGGGGGGGGGGGGGGTGGGGGAAAGGGGGGGGGAGGGGGAGGGACATACACGTACACGTACATGATGCCGCCCATTGTCCAGCGTTGTGCGAATTTTCAACTTTGCGTTTGAACTCACGGCCCGACACCAGGGGAAACATGGCGAGGTGTGTGTATGTGTGTGTGTGTGTGTGTGTGTGTGTGTGTGTGTGTGTGTGTGTGTGTGTGTGTTTGTTTGTGTGTGTGTGTGTGTGTGTGTGTGTGTGTGTGTGTGTGTGTGTGTGTGTGTTTGTGTGTGTGTGTGTGTG
>NC_092235.1:22353735-22391235 GCF_036320965.1 Panulirus ornatus
GGTGTAGCAGTGGCTGGCTTTTGTCCTGGCGGCTTGAGTAGGGGGAAGAAGAGGGGGAGAGGGGGAAGAAGAGGGGGGGAAGTTAAGCGTTGCTGGCTTATACCCCCCCTCCCCCCCTCACACACGCCTGCACCCTCTTCCCCCCCCCCTTCCTTCCCCCCCTTCAACCCTCCCCCAAGTCAAGCCCCAGGAGACGAGATCTTCCCTCCCCTCCCTCACCTCAGGAGGAGGAACCTCCCCCTCCCTCCCCTCTCTTTCTCCCCCTCCTCTCCCCCTCCCTCCCCTCCCTCCCCTCTCCCCCCAGCTGGCACCGGGGGGGGAGTGTATGAGGCAGGTGGCGCAAGGTGGGTCCCCCAAGGCCGCCAGCTGGTGCTCAGCAGCTGGTGTTATGTTACCATGGAGGAGGGGGGAGGGGGGGAAGGAAGGAAGGGGGGGCGGCGCGAAGGAAGTGGTTAGTGTGGAGGGGGGAGGTTGATCAGGGGGGGAGGAGGGGGGGTGGGTGTGGAGGGGGGGTTGAGCCTATGTACCATGACTGGTGTGTATATATACACAGTTAAGGAACTGAATAATTTATATACACAGTTAAGGAACTGAATAATTTATATACACAGTTAAGGAATTGAATAATTTATATACACAGTTAAGGAACTGAATAATTTATATACACAGTTAAGGAATTGAATAATTTATATACACAGTTAAGGAATTGAATAATTTATATACACAGTTAAGGAATTGAATAATTTATATACACAGTTAAGGAATTGAATAATTTACATACACAGTTAAGGAATTGAATAATTTATATACACAGTTAAGGAACTGAGTAATTTATATACACAGTTAAGAAACTGATTAATTTATATACACAGTTAAGGAAATGAGTAATTTATATACACAGTTAAGGAACTGAGTAATTTATATACACAATTAAGGAAATGAGTAATTTATATACACAGTTAAGTAACTGAGTAATTTATATACACAGTTAAGGAACTGAGTAATTTATATACACAGTTAAGGAAATGAGTAATTTATATACACAGTTAAGGAAATGAATAATTAGTGGGGGGTGTTGGATGGGGGGAGGAGGTCATTATCATAACTAAATAATTTATCTCTAAATAATTTAAGATCAAGTTTGGAGGATTGGAAACTTCAAAGGTTTATATAAACACGGGATTGAAGTCTTACCTGTAGAGTACAAAGGAAGGTTTTGATGTGCAAAGTTGATTGGTTTATACATGTTTATACATTATACATTTTAGTGGTGATCTATTATACATTAAGTGATCTAAATATAGTTGAATTACTGTAGTAGTGGAGTTGATATATATATATATATATATATATATATATATATATATATATATATATATATCAACTCCACTACTTAAGGACCTTTGACCCTTCCATGACCTCTGGACTACCTTTGACCCTCCCATGACCTCTAGACGACCTTTGACTCATCCATGACCTCTGGACGACCTTTGACCCTCCCATGACCTCTGGACGACCTTTGACCCTCCCATGACCTCTGGACGACCTTTGACCCTCCCGTGACCTCTGGACGACCTTTGACCCTCCCATGACCTCTGGACGACCTTTGACCCCTCCCATGACCTCTGGACGACCTTTGACCCTCCCATGACCTCTGGACGACCTTTGACCCCTCCCATGACCTCTGGACGACCTTTGACCCTCCCATGACCTCTGGACAACCTTTGACCCCTCCCATGACCTCTGGACGACCTTTGACCCTCCCATGACCTCTGGACGACCTTTGACCCCTCCCATGACCTCTGGACGACCTTTGACCCTCCCATGACCTCTGGACGACCTTTGACCCTCCCATTACCTCTGGACGACCTTTGACCCTTCCTTCCCCTTTCCCTGGCTCGTCTGGTCACCAGTTTTCCCCCCGCCATTTCCTGGCCTTCTGCAGGAGCGAGAACCCTCGCCCTCGCGTCTCCACCGCTTCATAAGCGAGGGAAATTTCCCTCTCTCCCCCACGTCGCTCCCCGTATGCCATAAAGGTGCAGGAAATTTCCCCCCACGTCGCTCCCCGTATGCCATAAAGGTGCAGGAAATGTCCCCCCACGTCGCTCCCCGTATGCCATAAAGGTGCAGGAAAATCTCTCCATCCCTCCCACGTCGCTCCCCGTATGCCATAAAGGTGCAGGAAATTTCTCCCTCCCCCCACGTCGCTCCCCGTATGCCATAAAGGTGCAGGAAATTTCTTCCTCCCCACGTCGCTCCCCGTATGCCATAAAGGTGCATGAAATTTCTCCCTCCCCCCACGTCGCTCCCCGTATGCCATAAAGGTGCAGGAAATTTTCCCCCGCCACTTTCCTGACGCTCCGTAGGCGCGGGAAATCATCCACTCCCTTCCACCCTCCTCCCTCCTCCCCCCTCCTCCCTCCCTCCCTCCTCCCTTCCCTCCCCCAACCTCTTGCTTTTCCTGGAGGTGTGTGTGTGTGTGTGTGTGTGTGTACATACATGCGCTCGCGCGCGCTCTAGTGTCGGCGGCGTCATGAGCTCGGGGGTTTTGGAGGCCGTCCAAGCAGGCGGGGGAGGGGGTTCTGAAGGCGCTACCCCTCACGGGCGGGCACCTTATATCCTCTCCTCCCTCCCCCCCTCATTCGTCAGTCGCCATATTGACACGACCTCCCCCCCACACACCCCTCCCCCCTCTCTCTCTCCAGGGGCTGCTGCCCCCCCTCCCCCCCCATCCCCGGATGTGTACTAGCTCCTGAGAGAGAGAGAGAGAGAGAGAGAGAGAGAGAGAGAGAGAGAGAGAGAGAGAGAGAGAAGGGGAGTTGAGGTGCTCAGGTCGTGGGGGGTTGAGGGGGGGGGTTGAGGTGCTCTGGTCTGAGCTCTTAGCTCCCTGAAGGCTTGGGGGGGGAGGGGGCAGGGCTGGTGGTAACCCTTCGTCCATCATGTCTCCCTCGTCAGAGACCATCATGTCTCCTTCGTCAGGGACCATCATGTCTCCCTCGTCAGAGACCATCATGTCTCCTTCGTCAGGGACCATCATGTCTCCCTCGTCAGGGACCATCAGATCTCCTTCGTCAGGGACCATCATGTCTCCTTCGTCAGGGACCATCATGTCTCCCTCGTCAGAGACCATCATGTCTCCTTCGTCAGGGACCATCATGTCTCCCTCGTCAGGGACCATCAGATCTCCTTCGTCAGGGACCATCATGTCTCCCTCGTCAGGGACCACCAGGTCTCCTTCGTCAGGGACCATCAGGTCTCCTATCATCTATCCTCCCCATGACGCCATTATTAACCCTCGCTTCTTCTCTTGGGTCGTCTGCAGGAACTAACTGCTTCCTTCCCTCCCTCCTTCAGGAGATCCTTGGGGTGCGTCGTGAGGAGGGTGGCGTGTGCTGGGTGCCGCTCACGCCCGTCACCACCTTCAGGGACGTGGCCGCCTGCGTCAGGGACACGGGAGACCCTCTCCCCTACCTGCTAGAGGCCTCCCCACTTGGAGGTAAGTCCATGTATATATATACCTCCCCATCTCACCAGCAGGTAAGTCCACCATTCAGGGGAGCTTAAGTAAAACCCCTAAAGGCTAGGGTAAGACCTCAGGGGGAAGTGTCCCTGGGCTGGGGCAAAATCCCTGGGGCTGGGGGTAAGATTCCCTAAGCTTGGATCGTACCCTTAGGGCAAGGGGAAATGTCCCTGGGCTAGGGCAAAGTCCCTGGGGCTTGGGGGTACGATTCCCTAGGCTGAGGTATGATTTGATGGGGGGACTTCAGGGCTGCATATCTTAGGGCTGGAAGAGTATGTCGTATTGAGTTTAGGGACTAGTTAGGGATGAGTCCCCTGGACTATTCAAGCAAGTAGGGGAAAGTATGATTTTTTTTTCTCCTTTATATTCTAGATTCGAGGAGATATGTCATTAGGTTTGTGAGGACCATTTAATGACCCATTAGCCACAAGAGATCCATTGCTAATTGAGTATCTATTATGTATCTATGGCTACTGGTTTATAGATACCCTTTTGATCAGTATCTTTGGAGAGATAATAGATTTATAGTAATTATAGATAATTTTCTTGATGGAGATTTGCCTTAATGTTAAACTTTGTTCTTCAATTGATGGTAATATACTGTTCTAGACATACGTCGCCTTAACAAGTTAACAGGTAGTTATGTTTAAAAGTTGGATGATTTAAAGTAACGAGAGTAGAGGAGTTTTTGAAGAAAGTATTAGTTATTTCTTGTATTTTGATAATGATAATCATAAAGGATAGACTAATGGATGGTGGTTTAATTTTTTTGGCGTCCAGTTCGCGTGGTAGCCGGGTGGGAACGCCCTTTGGAACTCCTTCGTCTGTGGAACACCCTGAAGGACCAGGTGTCCTACACAGCTGCCTACAGCTTGAAGGACGACCCCGGAGACCCCCTCGCTTCCCTCTCCAAGTCCTCCTACCTCGAGGAAGAGGAGGACGAGGTGAAGGACCCCATCAACCCATGGGAGCTCTACGACCTCAAGGACGAACTCAAGGACTTGGGGTCTGAGCTTCGGCACCCGCTGAAGAAGGCGCCGGACGCCGGGTTCTACGTCAGTTCGAGGTACAACTCGGACGACCCGCCCCTCTCCCGCTCCCTGGACGATAGCGACGAGCTGATGGCCGTCAGCAGCGACGGGGAGGGCGAGTCTCCCTACGCCGGGTACAAGCGCCGCCCGGGCGACCTCCCCTCCAGGAGGAACGGCGTGACGCGACACCATCGCTCCGTCAGACAACCTCACGCGACCTGGTACCCCAGGGTTGCCGGGGACCGCTTAGGGAGTTCTTTCGTCCGGGGACGCCCCAAGACCACGTCTCTGCCTCTCAAATCTCAGGAAGTCACGCAGGCGTCCCTCCTGCGGCCCAAGGAGCACCACCCGACGGAATACCGTAGTGACCGGTGCGTCGTCGTCGGCGGCGAACACAGAAAACAGACCTTACCGGGGCGCACCGTTGAAAACGGCTTCTCCCACAGTGACTGTAACGGACACGCGTACCAGTGTCGGAGCGACGCCCCGGACTCCGGCGCCGGAGGGAGGGAGAGTTACCGGGAGAGGATGAAAAGGAACAAGAACCTGAGTCCAGTGATCAGGAAGAAGCAAAAATACAGATCCGCGGAGAACTACAACAACAGACAGTGTACAAAGAGGAATGGCGGGAGCGAGAGCCGTGGGCCTGCCTCCCCTCCAGCACCACACCCACCCACGAACCCAAGTGATATAAGGCGTCTCCTTCAGGATCACTTTAACAGTAAGGCCTCGCGGACGGATCCTGTAGGAGAGCAGAAGGAGAGCCACTCTCCCAGCGCCCACGTCTCCTCCCGCCATAGGGAAGCGAGCGCTCCCGTCGTCGGCGGCGCCGCCCATGACGCTCCGGCCAGGGGCGTCGCCGACCAACTCCTCCCGAACCCCGTCGTCGACCATGACCCTGGTCGGGCCCTCCTGAGGGAGGGTGGACTCCCCGGTACAAATTACAGCGCCAGACACCAAAGACAACCCCCTCACACTGCAGTACAAGGCCAGGATGGCGGACCTAGATGTACCAGCGTAACGCCGCAGGTGTACGGGGGTCAGAGGACTGGGGCCTCTGGCCGCCCGAGGGACCAGCGGCGCGGAGGCACTAGGGCCTCCGTCCGACAGGCGCGGGACCCTCGAGTCCCTCCTGCCGCCACAGACGCCCTTGAGAGCCAAGTCCCGCGGCCTCAGAGGGGCAGCGGCGGGAGGGAGGGTCGCCAGCACCCACTCCACACCTCGGCCGAGCGGCCCTCCCGCAGGACGGGCGCGGGGCAGCGCACCGTCCACCGCCGCTCTTACTCCGACCCCCTGTACGAGTACCTGAAGGAGGACGCCCGCACCTACACCCTCCGGCAGCCGACGCGGCATCGAAGACACTCAGGTGAGTTTCTGTCGGGTTTAAGACGCCCAATGTGGGCGGTGGTGTAGCCTCTCTCTCTCTCTCTCTCTCTCTCTCTCTCTCTCTCTCTCTCTCTCTCTCTCTCTCTCTCTCTCCTACAGGTATTAATAGTGGGTGTTGTGTGTCTTGGGGGGAGAGAGCGAACGGGCGGACGCAGAAGTAGCGAAACGGGATAGTGGAGTTCTGTTGTTTGACTGTGTTGGTGTCCTTTGCCTGGGCCGTCGGGGCTTGAGTCCTGCGTGCGTTCAAGGGCAGTGGACAGGTCTGTGGGATCGAGGGAAGACCTACCTTAGATGGGTCTTCCATGATTGGACCGTGTGGTCTGTGGTGGTGTGTGTGTGTGTGTGTGTGTAGGTGGGTGTCGGGGTCGCCCTCTGGGCAGGATGTCGTCCTTCGAGCGCCTTCAGTGAGGTGCTGTGGGGGGCGAAGTCTTCGCAAGGGCGTTAGTCGCTGTAGATGGCGTTGGTGTTCTTGAGTTTGGGGGCGGGGTGGGGGGGGGCGGCCCGGCCCTTATGCCTTCAAAGTTAGTAGGTTTGGGGTGTTGTCATGGCGGCCTCCTGACGAAGGGAGAGCCTACTCGTCAGCCTTATGACTGCCTCCTGACGAAGGGCCCCTCACTCGTCAGCTTATGACAGCCTCCTGACGAAGGGCCCCCCCCCACTCGTCAGCTCTATGACGGCCTCCTGACGAAGGGAGAGCCTACTCGACAGCTTATGACAGCCTCCTGACGAAGGGCCCCTCACTCGTCAGCTTATGACAGCCTCCTGACGAAGGGCCCCCCCCCACTCGTCAGCTCTATGACGGCCTCCTGACGAAGGTCCCCGCCCCCCCACACTCGTCATCTTTATGGACACGAGACATCTTGATCTGAAGGGGCGCTGTGGGGTGGCGTCGCGCGATCTGGAAAAGCAGGAGGTGATGATAGATATGTCATTTATAACCTCCTTTACCTCGACGCCCTCCTCACCCTTTTTGGGTCAATGGTGTGTGTGTGTGTGGTGGGTGGAGAAGACGACCCTCTCTCTCTCTCTCTCTCAAGTCTGTGGTTGGCGGGGTGACCCTCCAGCTGGAGCAGTGGCTTCGAACGCCCTTGGGACACGTCTACTTTCCAAGGTCGTCTGTATCTAAGACAGTTTGATGTGGACGACGGTGGTGGAAGGAGACGAGATAAACAGATGTCTTCAGTCATAAGGATAAAGGGTCAGGTTCACTTCCTCCTTCGTCTGGGTCACGCCCTTGAGCTTTTTTGGTAACGAGTTACTGGGGTGGTAACGCCATTAACGCCCACCCCGTCACTGTCGACCGTTCCTTGTTGTGACAAGAAGTAGTACAGTGTCCTCGAACCCATGTCCTTGAGTTCCAGGCTCAGTCACTCGTGTTTACGAAGGTGTGAGTTCAGAGAAATTTTTTTTTCATTTTTTTTTTTTGAGGAGTTTCGACTTCTTGGGAGTTGAAAGAGCAACGTGGGTGGAGGAGGAGGTGGATGTGTGGGTGTGGGTGTGTACGTGGAGGACGTCTGTGTACACACCCCACATCCACTTTTTTCCCTTTGTTTACGACACACAGTCACTAGTGGCCTTTCTATGTTCTTGTTTTTGTTTTCCTTTGGAGTGGCTGGCTGGTGGGTGGGGGGTCGGCTGGGCCTGTGTTGAGGGGGAGGGGAAGAGGAGGGGGGTGGGCGAAGGTTCTGGGAGATGTGAAGAATGTTTGGAAAGCCGGAAGAACGTTACCTCGGTAGGTAAGTTTGGTGGGTAAGTAGTCCAGGATGGGTCATTATAGGTGGGTAAAAGAGCCAAGTGGGTCATTCGGGGAGGTGAAGGGAATGGTAAGTGGTCTAAGTCCTGTGGTCGGGCGCCTCCATCAGTTCTGCATCGGTTCGAATCCTAGGGGCGGGAGTTGGCACACACCCCAAAAATGAATATAGATTAATACACAGTATATATATATATATATATATATATATATATATATATATATATATATATATATATATAGATAGATAGATAGATAGATAGATAGATAGATAGAAAGAGAAAGAGAGAGAGAAAAAAAATATAATCAAATCTGAAAATAGATAATTATTTAATTCCAATTAACGAACCATTGGTCAAGATCCGGGTCACTGGTTAACGATGGTACTACGCGCTGTGGACCAATCACCAGCAGCCAATTATCTCTTGGGGGGGTGGAGGGAGGAGGGGAGGGGGTCCATCAGAGTCAATTAGCTAATCAGGCCCCCCCCCCCGACCCCCCGAGATATCCCGGGGGTCGGGGGTGATTAGCGAATCGTGACGATGCCTGCGTGTGTCTCAAACCTAATGATTAGCGAAGCATGGAGAGCGGGTGGATATCTATGGGTTCCTAGTGATCAGCGAATCATAAAGATTAGGTGTCTTAGCCCTGATGATTAGCGAATCATGAAGATTAAGTATGTCTTAGCCCTAATGATCAGCGAATCATGAAGATTAGGTATGTCTTATCCCTAGTTATTAGCGAATCATAAAGATTAGGCAGCTCTTAGCCCTAACGATTAGCGAATTATGAAGATTAGGTATGTCTTAGCCCCAATGATTAGCGAATCATGAAGATTAGGTATGTCTTAGCCCCAATGATTAGCGAATCATGAAGATTAGGCAGCTCTTAGCCCTAACGATTAGCGAATCATGAAGATTAGGTATGTCTTAGCCCTAATGATTAGCGAATCATGATTAGGGATGTCTTAGCCCTGATGATTAGCAAATCATGATTAGGGATGTCTTAGCCCTAATGATCAGCGAATCATGATTAGGTATGTCTTAGCCCTATATTAGCGAATCATAAGATTAGGCAGTCTTAGCCCTAACGATTAGCGAATTATGAAGATTAGGTATGTCCTTTAGCGCCAATTGGGGTTAGCTAATCATTCGAAGATTAGGCAGTCTTAGCCCTAATGATTAGCGAATCATGATTAGGTATGTCTTAGCCCTAATGATTAGCGAATCATGAAGATTAGGTATGTCTTAGCCCTAATGATAGCAAATCATGATTAGGGATGTCTTAGCCCTAATGATCAGCGAATCATGATTAGGTATGTCTTAGCCCTAATGATCAGCGAATCATGAAGATTAGGTGTGTCTTAGCCCTAATGATTAGCGAATCATGAAGATTAGGTATGTCTCAGTCCTAATGATCAGCGAATCATGATTAGGGATGGCTTAGCCCTAATGATTAGCGAATCATGAAGATTAGGTATATCTGAACGCTTATGATCAGCGAATCATGAAGATTAGATGTGTCTTAGCCCTAATGATTAGCAAATCTTGAAGATTAGATATGTCTGAACCCCTAATGATTAGCCAATCATGAGGCCTCGGGAGATCTCGGTCCCCCCCCCCCCATAGTGATCAGCGAGAGCGCCAGGAAGGGGAGGGGAATGGGGGCGGCGACCGGGGGGGGGGAAGGGGGGTGGAATGGAACAAGCAATGACCCCTCCCCCCCCTCAATGACCCCGGTTATCTGGTGTTTGATAAGGCTAATTTCCTCGGGTCGTTAGAGTAAGGGAGGGAGAGGGGGATGGGAGGGGGGGGAGGGAGGTCGTCGTTAGCGGGGGGGGGGATGGGAGGGAGAGGAGGGGGTGTGGTTATGTGGTTGTTAGAGGGGAGGGGGGGAGAGGAAGGGGGGGGGTCGTTAGGGTTGGTAACGAGGCTGTACAATAACTGCAGTGGGTGAGTGGGTGACCACAGGGTGTATGGGAATACAATAGGTTGAGATGTATTGTTGTATATTTTTTGTATGATAATACAATAGGTTGAGATGTATTTTGATTTTTGCTTTTTAATATTCAATTACATTTTATTTTGATTTTTTTGTTTTTTGATAATCAGTTACATTTTATTTTGATTTTCTGTTTTTTAATATTCAGTTACATTTTATTTTGATTTTTTGCTTTTTAATTTTCAGTTACATTTTATTTTGATTTTTTTGTTTTTTAATATTCAGTTACATTTTATTTTGATTTTCTGTTTTTTAATATTCAGTTACATTTTATTTTGATTTTTTGCTTTTTAATTTTCAGTTACATTTTATTTTGATTTTTTTGTTTTTTAATATTCAGTTACATTTTATATTGATTTTTTGTTTTTTAATATTCAGTTACATTTTATTTTGATTTTTTTGTTTTTTAATATTCAGTTACATTTTATTTTGATTTTTTGTTTTTTGATATTCAGTTACATTTTATTTTGATTTTTTGTTTTTTAATATTCAGTTACATTTTATTTTGATTTTTTGTTTTTTAATATTCAGTTACATTTTATTTAGATTTTTTTGTTTTTTGATAATCAGTTACATTTTATTTTGATTTTTTTGTTTTTTGATAATCAGTTCCATTTTATTTTGATTTTTTTGTTTTTTGATAATCAGTTCCATTTTATTTTGATTTTTTACGTAGTTTTTCTCTCGTCATTTGATTTTTTTTGTATTTCATTTGCTAAATTTTAATTTCATTTGAGAATTTTTCGTATATTATTTCAGTTTATGTGAGCACTTCATATTTTATTTCTTGTATTTTTCTTGTATTCTGTTTAAGTAATTGTTGTAGTTTATTGTATGATTATTATTGTATTTCATATAAATTGTTTATATTAAGTTCTTTACTGTAGTTTCTGTATCTTATTTTGTATATTCTGTTTTGTAATTTAGTATTTTGTTAATCTCAACCATATCAGTGTATAATGTATTTTGTGTATTTTATTTCTACTGTATTTTATGTATTTTTTGAATATTTCACTGATTTTATTTTGCTATATAGTATTTATTTTTTTCAGTATTTTGGTCATATTGTATATTTCAAGTCTGTATTTCTGTTGTATTTTATGTATTTTAGTTTCAGTAATTGTGGTGTATTTTCATACATTTTTATTGTAGTGTCTTTTGTAATTAATTGATTAATTAATTAATTGTAATTAGTCATTAGGGAAAGCGATTTTTTTTCCTCTGATTTTAAATATGAATTAATTATGCGATTTTTACACTTGAAATTTCTTCGGGCATTAGAATTTTTGCATTATTAATAATTTTTTTATTATTTTTGTATTTTTTTTCTTTATAATTGATAAAGTTTTGAGGTGTTGGGTCTGGTGTAATGATGCCTCGACGTATGAACCTTAGGGTTCCAGGTTCGAATCTCTAGGCGCCAAGTGCACATAGAAAACGGGAGGGCCGGGGCTAACTTTTTTTTTTTACCATAAATAGAATTATTTATTTAATGGTGATAATGACACGGGTGTTTGTGTAATTGTTCCCCCAATTACGTGGGTAATTACTATGGCTTGTAATTGTGTATGCCGTCGCATGTAATCGCACGCAATCAGGGAATTACTTTTGCATTCGGTGATTAAATGTAATCGTAATGTAATCTATTTTTTATTCGGTGATTAAATGTAATCATAATAGCTAACTTATTTTTTTTTCAATTCGATGGTTAATATAATCGATATTTTATTCGTTTATTAAATGTAATCGTAATGTAATCGATTCTCATTCGATGATTAAATATAATTGTAATGTAACCGAACTCTTGTTTTTAATTCTGAGATTAAATGCAATCGTTATGTCAGCGAATTATTTTAATTCCAGTGATTAGATGTAATCGTAATGTAACCGATTACATTGAGATATGTGAAATCTTGATTATTTTGTTATTAATCGCTCGATTATTCGATAATCACGAATGTGCGAGATTATCTACCAGTGGCACCAATTTTGGTCCGGGATTACGAAGGTAAATAAGGAACATTAGAGCTTTTGAAGAGTGTCCAGAGGAATGGAACATGCCAGGCCTGAAGGGAATCGAGCCACAGCCCCACTCGAAAAGTAATCACACTCTAGCCCCCACTCAAATGTAATTATAACAACGCTAGGCAATGTAATCTCCATCTACCGACGTCACCCCTTAATATCCCCAACAGAAAACGGGTGATTCTATTTTTTTTTCCCAACGTGAACGTTGGCAGGCGTTGTCCGTGGACTGAGACGCGCGAGGGTTCATTTATCGGTAAAAAATAACTCATTTATTACCATTATCCCGCTCGGGAGTGAGGGTATATCTGATATAACATATAATAGATGATTTGGTCATATATTCGCTGTATCTTTACTGTATATATCGCCTAGATTTGGGCTTTTACCCAACCATATTTTTTTTTTTTTCCCAAAATTGGACTCGTCAGTTATAATTTTTGTAAGTTATAATTTGTAATCTAAGTTGTGAGTCAAGATTATTTTTTTTTTAGATTATTTTTTTTTTCCTATTTTCATTCTAAATAAGAAGTATTTAATGACACAATTCACTAGGATGAATGAAAGAAATATGTCGAACGAATAAACTCTTGTTACCTATTACAAGCGTTACCAGTTATATGTGTTACCTATTATAGGAATTGCCAATTAAATGCGTTACCTATTATACTCGTTACCAGTTATATGTGTTACCTATTATAGGAATTGCCAATTAGATGCGTTACCTATTATACGCGTTACCAATTAGATGCGTTACCCATTATACTCGTTACCAGTTAGATGCGTTACCTATTATAGGAATTGCCAATTAGATGCATTACCTGTTATAGGAATTGCCAATTAGATGCGTTAGCTATTATAGGAACTGCCAATTAGATGCGTTACCTATTACACTCGTTACCAGTTAGATGCGTTACCTATTATAGGAATTGCCAATTAGATGCGTTACCTATTACAGGAATTGCCAATACGCTTTACCAATTAGATGCGTTACTTAATATAGGAATTGCCAATTAGATGCGTTACCTATTTCGTGTTTGGACATACACAATCATACATACGTAAGACGTGCAAAGAACATGTATTTCCAATATGTCAATTTTTATATTATTTACTAAAGCGTATTATATATATATATATATATATATATATATATATATATATATATATATATATATATATATATATATATATATAGATGCGAATATGTTACCGGACTCTGCCTGCTTGTGGTTACGTGACGAGCGAGAGTCACTGGGATGGAAAGGAGTATAGTGTCGTAAAGTAACTTATTCTTTCTTAAGGAATTCATCGTTTCCCTGCTCCTGCATGTAGCGCAATGTCAGAGATGCCTAAGGCCCATGAAATGAGTATCATGGGGTTGTATATGAAAAATGGGGACCGGATATAGATAGATAGATAGATAGAGAGAGAGAGAGAGAGAGAGAGAGAGAGAGAGAGAGAGAGAGAGAGAGAGAGAGAGAGAGAGAGAGAGATCATACTTACACTTATGAGATTGTAACAACTTAAATGTGTATACTTACAAAAGTGTGTCTGTATTAAAAAGAAATAGGTTTGTGTGTGTGTGTGTGTGTGTGTGTGTGCCATGGGTATCATTCATGTGTATATGTATATGTATTGTACTTGAAAAGGGGAAAACATGATGCAAATTTATGCAAATGAAGTTCTCTTTGTACAAAATATATTTTTTTCACACATGTAAATTGGTGATGGTGTGTTATGGGGGTCGGTTACAGCGGCGATACAGCAATACAGCCAGTTATACATATGTATTAGCAGTTGTATGACGCGTGAATATTCCTGCCAAGTTATGTATACATGGAACAAGACATCGTGTATGTATATATGTATGTATGAGGTATACGCTAGTATATGTATGTATGTAGGTATACGCTAGTGTGTGAATGTATGTATACGCTAGTGTATGTATGTATGTATGTATGTATGTATGTAGGTATACGCTAGTGTATGTATGTATGTAGATATATGCTAGTGTATGTATGTATGTATGTATGTAGGTATACGCTAGTGTATGTATGTATGTAGGGTATGTAGGTATACGGTAGTGTATGTATGTATGTATGTATGTAGGTATACGCTAGTGTATGTATGTATGTATGTAGGTATACGTTATGTATACGTGTGAATTGTCGAAAAAAAAATTATGTTTGTGAATATATTTGTTTTGTTAGTTTATGTGAGAGAGACTGGATTTGCGGGGGGGTACGACCACCTCCCCCACGTGCACAATGGCTCACCCTTTGTTGTCAAGGGTCGTACCGTCGTGCTCAAGGGTGGTCGTACCGTCGTGCTCAAGGGTCGTACCGTCGTGCTCAAGGGTGGTCGTACCGTCGTGCTCAAGGGTCGTACCGTCGTGCTCAAGGGTCGTTGTGCTCAAGGGTGGTCGTACCGTCGTGCTCAAGGGTCGTACCGTCGTGCTCAAGGGTGGTCGTACCGTCGTGCTCAAGGGTCGTACCGTCGTGCTCAAGGGTGGTCGTACCGTCGTGCTCAAGGGTCGTACCGTCGTGCTCAAGGGTGGTCGTACCGTCGTGTTCAAGGGTCGTACCGTCGTGCTCAAGGGTGGTCGTACCGTCGTGCTCAAGGGTCGTTGTGCTCAAGGGTGGTCGTACCGTCCTGCTCAAGGGTGGTCGTACCGTCGTGTTCAAGGGTCGTCGTACCGTCGTGCTCAAGGGTGGTCGTACCGTCGTGTTCAAGGGTCGTCGTACCGTCGTGCTCAAGGGTCGTCGTACCGTCGTGCTCAAGGGTCGTCGTACCGTCGTACTCAAGGGATTGGTGTGGGACAAACCCCCCCCTCTCCTCCCCCCCTCCCCCCCCGAAGGTCTTTCTTGGAGACCCGAGACGACCCGACGACATACGATCCCTTCGTCCGGTGATGGCTTTGTGTGCAGCTTAAAAGCTGGACGTCTCAGCTCAAGCTGGACCGCCAGACCTCCGGATATGTTCAGGTCTAAAGCTGCGTCGCCCCCCCCCCCACCAAGCTTTATCTACCTCGGGGGGGGGGGAAGGGGGGGAATATGGATAGATTATTACAGCTTAGCTTAGTACAGGAAGCTGTCCGGGAGACCAAGCTTTAAGCTTTGGTGCCAGGGTTCGAATCTCCCCTCCCCAGACTTGTGTGTTCGCGTCCTCTGGTCTGTTTTCTATCTTTGAATGTACACTGTACTACATGTACACACTGTACTACATGTACACACTGTACTACTGTACACACTGTACTACATGTATACACTGTACTACATGTATACACTGTACTACATGTACACACTGTACTACGTGTACACACTGTACTACGTGTACACACTGTACTACGTGTACACACTGTACTACATGTACACACTGTACTACATGTATACACTGTACTACATGTACACACTGTACTACATGTACACACTGTACTACTGTACACACTGTACTACATGTACACACTGTACTACTGTACACACTGTACTACTGTACACACTGTACTACATGTATACACTGTACTACATGTACACTACTGTACTACATGTACACACTGTACTACATGTACACTACTACATGTACACACTGTACTACATGTACACACTGTACTACATGTACACACTGTACTATATGTACACACTGTACTACATGTACACACTGTACTACATGAACACACTGTACTACATGTACACTACTACATGTACACACTGTACTACATGTACACTACTACATGTACACACTGTACTACATGTACACACTGTACTATATGTACACACTGTACTACATGTACACACTGTACTACATGTACACACTGTACTACATGTACACACTGTACTATATGTACACACTGTACTACATGTACACACTGTACTACACGTACACTACTACATGTACACACTGTACTACATGTACACTACTACATGTACACACTGTACTACATGTACACACTGTACTACATGTACACACTGTACTATATGTACACACTGTACTACATGTACACACTGTACTACATGTACACACTGTACTACATGTACACTGTACTACATGTACACACTGTACTACATGTACAGAGACGGTCAGGTGTGTGTGTGTGTGTGTGTGTGTTCAGCCAATCACTCGCATCATCATCTCCAACCACAATTACTACTATTACTATTACTACTTCTACCACTACCACAATTACTACTACTACTACTACTACTACTACCTACTAACTACTACTACTACCACCACCTCTACAGGTACCATTCGACCACCATTTCCCTTCCTTAACAAGCATCACCATCATTCCCAGCCCAGTCCTGCCTCACTCACCATCACCCATCACCATCACCCATCACCATCACCCATCACCATCACCCATCACCATCACCCTTCACCATCACCCCTCCACTATGACCCCTCCACTATGACCTCTCCACCCCTCCATCACCACCAGCAGGCCCCTCCCCACCCCTCCACCAGCATCAAGAGGACCCTCCATCACCACCAATTCCATCCCGCCCCTTCGCCAACAATCAGGGGCCCTCCACCAGGAGCAAGGGGCCCTCCACTAGGAGCAAGGGGCCCTCCACCACCACCATTTCCCCCCCCCACCCTGCCCCTCCAGCAGCACCCAGGGGCTCTCCACCAGGAGCAAGGGGCCCTCCACCACCACCAGTTCCACTCCGGCCCTTCGCCAGGAGCAAGGGGCCCTCCATCAGGAGCAAGGGGCCCTCCACCACCACCATTTCCCCCCCACCCCGCCCCTCCAGCAGCAGCCAGGGGCCCTCCACCAGGAGCAAGGGGCCCTACACCACCACCAGTTCCACTCCGGCCCTTCGCCAGGAGCAAGGGGCCCTCCATCAGGAGCAAGGGGCCCTTCACCACCACCAGTTCCACTCCGGCCCTCCGCCAGGAGCAAGGGGCCCTCCATCAGGAGCAAGGGGCCCTCCACCACCACCATTTCCCCCCCACCCCGCCCCTCCAGCAGCAGCCAGGGGCCCTCCACCAGGAGCAAGGGGCCCTCCACCACCCCCAGTTCCACTCCGGCCCTCCGCCAGGAGCAAGGGGCCCTCCAGCAGGAGCGAGGGGGCCCTCCGCCACCTGGCTCGACACTCGGCGACTTCAACGCCGTGGTGGCGCGGTGCGCGGTGGCCGCCCGCCTCCCTCCCTCCCTCCCTCCCTCCGCCCGCCCGCCCCTCCCTCCCTCCGCCCGCCCCTCCCTCCCTCCGCCCGTCCCTCCCTCCCCTCCCTCCCGCTCGCTGGTGCGGGGCCCCACCGCCACACGTCACTCCTCTCCTCCTGTCTTATTACCTCCTCTTATCTCCCCATTACTGCCCCCATTTCATCACCCATTTCCTCTAGTTTCCCCCTCCCCTCCTCCTCTTCCCTCTCCCCTTCCCCTTCCCCTCCCCCCTTCCCTTCGTTCGTCTGGCAAAAGACGAGGTCACAGGTTCGAGGCCCACGGCCCCCCCACAACCCCCCCCATTTCTTCCCCTGCCCTCCCATTCCCCCCTTCCCCATTTTTAAGTTTCCTCAACTTGTGTGTGTGTGTGTGTGTGTCACGTGACTGGTTATAGGAGGTTGTGGTGGGGGGGTGGTTGTGGTGGGGGGGTGGTTGTGGTGGGGGGTGGTTGTGGGGGGGTGGTTGTGGTGGTGGGGGGGGGTGGTTGTGGGGGGGGTTGTTGATTCGCGAGCCAGGTATGATTTTGGCCAAAACAACAACAACAACAACAACAACCCCTTAACAACCCCCTTCATATGGGGTTTAACCCCAGTGGTGGGTAAAACAACCCCCTCCCCCCTATATGGGTTTTAACCCCAGTGGTAGCTAAAAGCCCCCCCCCCCCCTTACATGAGTTTTAACCCCAGTGGTGGGCAAAACAACCCCCCCTCCCCCTCCCTCCCCTCCCCCTTACCCTCCCCTCTTTGGATTAAACTAGGGGGGGAGGGGTTATTGGTGGTGGGGGAGGGGAGGGGGGGAAATTAGGGAATGAGAGAGAGAGAGAGAGAGAGAGAGAGAGAGAGAGAGAGAGAGAGAGAGAGAGAGAGGAACACATGTGGGAACGTTCATTTTAAGGTCACACACACACACACACACACACACACACACACACACACACACACACCTCCAACCCCCCCCTTTTCCCCCCACCTCATCCCCCCTCCCTCCCTCCTTCTCCACCTCCTCCTCTCCCGTAGTCGGCGGCGGGGGCCCGTGGAGCCCCAGGTCAGGTGGGGTGGCGGGAGCGTCCCTCACGTGCCTCGCGAGCCCCAACGTGGCCGACCGCGTAGCTCCCATTAAGACCCGACTTTTGAATCAGTGCTCTGGCTTATTTCTCTAGTGAAGGAGGCGTCGCGGGGCCCGGCCCTTTACCCATTTCTCTCCCCTTCCGCGCCATCACCCATTCCCTTCCCATCCCCTCAAAAAAACCCCCTCCTCGCGCCCCTGGCTGCGTTAGTCGTGCCTTAAATTGGATCTTAGTGCCTGAAGAAGGCGACGAAGGAGGAGGAGGAGGGAAGAGAAAATAGTGTAGGGTGTAGTGGGGCGCCCTGGGGAAGCGCACAACGCCGCTCTGCCCTCCCTACCTTCTCCCTCTCCCCCAACAGACGCCAAATGAGCCCAGAAAAGCGCCATTAATTGAAGAAAGGAAAGGAGGGAGGAGGGAAGGAGAGAGAGGAGAACACAGCCCTTCGTTCACTGGCGGCGAATAATTAGTTTTCGGTGAAGAAGGAGAAGAAGAAGAAGAAGGAGAAGAAGAAGGAGAAGAAGAAGGAGAAGAAGGAGAAGAAGAAGAAGAAGAAGGGCGCGTGTGTGTGTTGGAGTAGTAGTGCTGTGTTGGAGTAGTAGTGCTGTGTTGGAGGAGTAGTGCTGTGTTGTGGTTGTGGTGCTGTGTTGTTTTCGGGGTTGCTTCCTGCCGGCGCGTCGTCTTGCATCGGGGGGGGGCGGCCTGCCCTGCCCTGCCCGTACCCCCTGTACAACCCCCTCCTCCCCCCCCACTCCAACCACCCTTTTTGCACCGCGCCGCCCTCCGCCGCGCCCTCCGTGTGCCTGCCCGTCCGCCTCCATTTTCGCCGCCGCCTTGAGGGTCGTGGTCGCTTCTATTGTTGTTGTTTATTTGATATAAAACAACCACAACCACAACCACCTACCACCACTACCACCACAACCACCACATCTCTCTCCACCTCTCCCTCCACCACAACACCTTGGAGAGGACGAGCCACTATTCCGCAGGTGAGAGAACCCACATCATCATGCCCCTCCCCTCCCCCTCCCCTCTCCTCCCCTCCCCCTCCACCACTACACCGCCCCCCCCCACCACCACACAACCCCCAACCTCCACCACCTCCACCACCACCGCCTCCTCCACCTCCCTACCCATGCCCAGGCTTGCTTGCCGGCGCGGGGGAGGGAGGAGGGGCGGGGGAGGGGAGGAGGAGGAGGGAAGGGGAGGAGGAGGAGGGAAGGGGGAGGAGGAGGAGGGAATGAAGACAGTTGACGTTGCTCTTCTCCCTCCTCCTCCCTCCTCCTCTCCCCCTCCCTCCTCCTCCTCTCCCCCTCCCTCCTCCTCCTCTCCCCCTCCTCTTCCCCTCTTCCTCCCTCTCCCCCCCTACCTACCCCTCCCCCCCTCGTACCTGGCTGTATTTAGCTAGCCAGTTAACAGGTGCTTGAACTTCACAATTATGTATTCCCACTTGAGCCGTAACCCTGTTTTGTAACGCGTATGTAACAAGGTTGTTATCGTGGTAAACAAGGGGGTATTTTAGATTCTGAGAGGAGGGGGGGAAGGGGAGGGGGAGGGAAAGGGGGAGGGGGGTTGGTGGTAATGGTCGTTTTATTGTAATGGTTTATCAGTAACGGGAAGGACTTGTATGGTAACAGGCTGTAACGTTTTTTTGGTTGTTGTGGGGGGGAGGGGGGAGTCGGTATTTGTAACAAACGTGTGGTTAAAGGGGGGAGGGGGAGGGGGGAGGGTGTAGCGTTACTGTGGTTACTGTAGTAACGGTAACACAGGTGGTAGTTATGTCGTAACGGGGTTTTTGTAGAATATATATATATATATATATATATATATATATATATATATATATATATATATATATATATATATATATATATATATATTGGAAAGGATCACTATTTTGCGCGTGATCAAGTATATTCCTATGAGTCCACGGGGAAAAATGGAACACGATAAGTTCCCAAGTGCACTTTCGTGTCATAATCACATCATCAGGGGAGACACAAGAGAGAGAAATATAACAGTCAGTTGATATACACAACGAAGAGACGAAGCTAGGACGCCATTTGGGTAAACATGTGATTGTCCAAAACATACAACGAGCGTTCATAAACTTATTTTACAAATTTGATTAACATTAAAGTGATCTAATTTGTACAGACCATCACTAATATTAAGATTATAATTCTTTGTGTATTTAATAATAGAAGATTTAATGATATTTCTCTTGGTAATAGAGTTATATAGAGTTAATAACTGAGATGGCCTTACTCCAGTCAATACAATGATCATAGTTTTGAACGTGATTAAACAAGGCATTTAATTCTTGTCCCGTTCTTATACTATATTTATGTTGCTTAAGTCTAACAGAAAGATCCTTAATAGTCTGACCAATATATATATATATATATATATATATATATATATATATATATATATATATATATATATATATATATATATATAACGTATTCTTTAAGTTAGCTATAGTAGGTTAGGTTAGGTTAGGTTAGGTTAGGA
The DNA here is from genome assembly GCF_036320965.1 of Panulirus ornatus. Classification (NCBI taxonomy): domain Eukaryota; kingdom Metazoa; phylum Arthropoda; class Malacostraca; order Decapoda; family Palinuridae; genus Panulirus; species Panulirus ornatus. Next base: position 22,374,199 of record NC_092235.1, read on the forward strand.
TAAAATTACCTCAAACAGTCACAGGGTAACGGTAACAGTAACAAAGTAACGGCAACAGTAACAGAGTAACGGTAACGGTAACACTTAGAGTAACGGTAACAGTAACACAGAGTAACGGCAACAGTAACAGAGTAACGGTAACAGTAGGAGCATAATAACAATAATATATATATATATATAGTAACAACTCGTAACACTGAGAGGTAACGGGCCAGAATTACAGTGGAATAGAAATGCTGAATACAAGAACACACACACACACACACACACACACACACACACACACACACACAAACACACACACACACACACACACACAAACACAAACACATACACACACACACACGCACACACACACACATACACACACACACACACACACTGTGTTTACGACCTTTGGTGAATAACAAAGTAGATGATGAACATTTACCAAATAGCGTAGATAGAACACAAGATGCGGGTAGGTTAGTGATAGCTGGCCCTCGCTGCTGGGGGGGTGGGGGGGTTGTTACAACAAGGGTAAACAGTACAAGGGCAGTGGATATAGGGAGGGAAAATGCCATGTGGGTTGGTCGCTGTTCAATTTTTTTTTTTTATAACTGTGAGAGAGGAAGCGGCTCTGTAACATTTATTTATATTTATTTTATTTATCTATTTATTTATTTAAATTGTTTTTATTTTATTTTATTTATTTATTTATTTTTTTTTTTGGGGGGGGGGGCAAGTGACAGATGTATGAGTGGGGTAACAGCAGTGTAAGGAGTGTTAGGGGGGGGTTGGGAGGGTAAAAGTATAAGGGGTGGCATTAGTTGGATGATGAGAGTATAAGGGTGTGGTAATGGGTGTATGGTAATTGTATAAAGGGTGGCATTGATTGGATGATGAGAGTATAAGGGGATGGTAATGGGTGTACGGTATTGCATAAAGGGTGGCATTGGTTGGATGGTGAGAGTATAAGGGTGTGGTAATGGGTGTATGGTAATTGTATAAAGGGTGGCATTGGTTGCATGATGAGAGTATAAGGGTGTGGTTAATGGGTGTATGGTATTTGTATAAAGGGTGGTATTGATCGGATGGTGAGAGTATAAGGGGGTGGGAAGGTTTGATTAGTAACTATATAAGGGGATGGTATTAGTTGGTGACAGTATAAGGGATGGGAATACTGCATGACAACTGTATAAGGGGATGGCATCCGTTGGTGACAGTATAAGGTATATGAATACTGCATGACAACTGTATAAGGGGATGGCATCAGTTGGTGACAGTACAAGGGATATGAATACTGCATGACCACTGTATAAGGGGATGACATCAGTTAGTGACAGTATAAGGGAATAGTGACTAAATCATAAGAATATAAGGGAAGACTTGTTGAACCGTAGAAGTATAAGGGGTAATAGTATATAGATAACAGTATAAGGGATATAAGGTACCACATTAGCCAGATAGTAACAGTGTAAGGGACATATTGAACACTACAGTAACAGGAGGGGATAGTAATGCTATTAGGATAACGGTGTTACAGTATGTTACTGTGGTAGTAACAGTAGAGTCTCGTAGTAACACCAGCGAATATGGTTGTCACACGGTAACAGTGGGATCGTAACAGTGAAATGGGAGATCATGTATAGTAAAACGTTTACATAAGAAACTGTGAAAAAAACGTTTAGATAAGAAACAGCGTGTATGAAAACGTTTACATAAGAAACAATGTGAAAAAAACGTTTACATAAGAAACAATGTGAAAAAAAGTTTACATAAGAAACAGCTTGTATGAAAACGTTTACATAGGAAACAATGTGAAATAACGTTTAGATAAGAAACTGTGAAAAAACGTTTAGATAAGAAACAGCGTGTAAGAAAAACATTTAAATAAAAAACACTTAAAAAACGTTTAGATAAGAAACAGCGTGTAAGAAAAACGTTTAGATAAAACAAAAAAAAAAACGTTTACCTAAGAAACAGAAACGTTAGATTGATATACAGACACAACAGAACGTTGCTTGTGGACCTGGGTTTATGACAGTGTGTGTGTGTGTTCATATATATATATATATATATATATATATATATATATATATATATATATATATATATATATATATAAAGGGACATATAAGCTTATATAAAAAACTTATCTATCAGTCCAGAGAGAAATGTATGCAAATTAGAGGAACGTACATGGAATAGAATAGGTTTGAAAGACAGTGTTGACTCGCTACAACAGGTGATGGTTATGAGTTGTGGTCATTAACTCGTTAACGACTTGGGATGTTTGGAGTTAAATGGCTTAGTAATTATGAACGAGCAACCTCGCTTTCAGCAGTTGCCTTGAAAAGTAATTTTTTGTTTCCCTGTGTTCTTGCGCTCGTAAAGATGATGTCGAGGGGCAAATATATATATATATATATATATATATATATATATATATATATATATATATATATATATATATATTCCTCTGAGTCCACGGGGAAAATGAAACACGATAAGTTCCCAAGTGCACTTTCGTGTCATAATCATATCATCAGGGGAGACACAAGAGATAAATATAACAGTCAGTTGATATACATCGAAGAGACGAAGCTAGGACACGCCATTTGGTAAACATTTCTCTCTTGTGTCTCCCCTGATGATGTGATTATGACACGAAAGTGCACTTGGGAACTTTTCGAGTTTCATTTTCCCCCGTGGACTCATAGGAATATCTTGATCACGCGCAAAATTTTGGTCTTTTCCAATATATACACACACATATATATATATATATATATATATATATATATATATATATATATATATATATATATATATATATATATGTTATGGAAGGGAAGCTTCGAACAATTCTATACGTTTCTCCTTGTGACATTAAAGAGCAAAAAGTGTTTTTGTGGTTGGGTTAGACAAGGTTGTGTGCTGGAGGAAAAGGTTGTGGTTTACCACACACATATATATATATATATATATATATATATATATATATATATATATATATATATATATATATATATATATATATAGTACCGATGCCTTTATCTATGTATAACCTAGGATGATGTGCGCTGGCCATGCGGGCTTGTGGTATGCATACGTGCGCATGCATGCTAGGCAGAGCTATGCGTGGTGATTAGCATATGTGTGTGAGAGGTAATTACCCTCTCTCTCTCTATTATCCTCATTAGTATATTTACTTTGGGAGGAACTGTGGTGAATAGCAAGCCATTTAAGTAGCGGTTATATATATATATATATATATATATATATATATATATATATATATATATATATATATATATATATATATATATATATACATATATATATATATATATATATATATATATATATATATATATATATATATATATATATATGTGTGTGTGTGTGTGTGTGAGTGGATGGGCCGTTCTACGTCTGTTGTCCTGGCGCTCCCTTGCCGGCGCGGGGAAACGGCGATCAGGTATGATGAAATGATACATGTATATACACAGATGACCGGTCAAGTGTCATGGTGGATTTTGATGATGTGTGACTTTACTCCAAATTAATGGATATATATATATATATATATATATATATATATATATATATATATATATATATATATATATATATATATATATATATTTTTTTTATTAATGGATATATTTATTTTTTCGGGGGGTTGGGGTAGGTGGGGATTTACGAGTTTGAAAAAAAAGACATTTAAAATAAACTTCATGAAAAAGACATTTAAAAAAAACTTCATAAAAAAAGACATTTAAAAAAAACTTCATAAAAAAAGACATTTAAAAAAACTTCATAAAAAAAGACATTTAAAAAAAACTTCATAAAAAAAGACATTTAAAAAAAACTTCATAAAAAATTGACTTTAAATGTGCGTTTTGTTTGGCGGAGCAAAAACGGCTTTGATGCATATTTTTATGGGCTATTTTTTTTCAGTTGGGGATATCAACATTTTTTTTTATCGTGCACACACACACACACACACACACACACATATATATATATATATATATATATATATATATATATATATATATATATATAGATAGATAGATAGATAGATAGATAGATATATGAGAGGACTATAACTATAGTGTGACAAGAGGGTGAGTGTGAGATAAGGGTGACTGACGTAAGTGTGACATGAGGGGTTAGTGTGACATGAGGGCGAGTGTGACGTGAGTGTGACATGAAGACATGAAGGCGAGTGTGACGTGAGTGTGACATGAGGGCGAGTGTGACGTGAGTGTGACATGAAGACATGAAGGCGAGTGTGACGTGAGTGTGACATGAGGGCGAGTGTGACGTGAGTGTGACATGAAGACATGAAGGCGAGTGTGACGTGAGTGTGACATGAGGGCGAGTGTGACGTGAGTGTGACATGAAGACATGAAGGCGAGTGTGACGTGAGTGTGACATGAGAGCAAGTGTGACGTGAGTGTGACATCCATATCGTAACTCTTATCGCTGAGTCATTGTGGTAACTTGACCCCCTCCCCCCATTGGACCTGACCTTGACCTTTGACCTCACCCCGAGGTGTCGGGGGTGGGGGGGGGTGTTGGTTGGTTTAAATGCCAGGCCGTCATCGCCCGCGCCCCAGGGGTGGTGGGTCGTCATGACCTAGCTGTTCATCAATTAAACGCCCGCAGATTCTCGCGTTATTTATCATTCATTTATCATTCATTTATCGTTCATTTTTTTTTTATATATACATATATAGTTATATTCCAGTCGAAATCCTCGATTGTTTATTCATTTACGTGAGTGAATGCGTATACTCATTTGTATGACTCGTATATTTATTCAATTATTTATTCATTGACGTAAATAAATGAGTTATCCAACGCGGTATGATCCGGCCTGGGTATGTGTCTTCTGGCGACTCATGTCGTAATTCATTTATTTCCGGTAACCAAACTGCTCAAATTTAGTTAATGACTTTGCCAGACTTACGTGTGGAGTTGCGTATTCGTGCGTATTTGCTGTCTGAACGCGCATAATGCGTAAATGCGTAAGGCCTATCATGGCGTATTGGTCATATTACTCGTAGGTTTTTATGTGCAGGTAACGCGCGTATGAGGTAAATGATATGATTACATTAGCGTATTTGAGAATTATATTATTTAGAATTACATTTGCCTATGCGAGAATTAGATTATTTAGAATTACATTTGCGTATTCGAAAATTAGATTATTGAGAATTACATTTGCAAATGCGAGAATTACATTAGATTATTAGAATTACATTTGCGAAAGCGAGAATTGTTACATTATTTAGAATTACATTTGCGTAAGTGAGAATTATATTAGATTATTTAGAATTACATTTGCGTCTGTGAGAATTATATTAGATTATTCAGAATAACATTTGCGTATATGAGAATTATATTAGATTATTTAGAATTACATTTGCGAAAGCGAGAATTAGATTATTCAGAATTACATTGTTGTATTGAGGTTGTCGCTACACTAACTAACTCACTAACTGCCTGTGTCTGCTGGAATAGTTAGAGAGAGAGAGAGAGAGAGAGAGAGAGAGAGAGAGAGAGAGAGAGAGAGAGAGAGAGAGAGAGAGAGTTTGTGGGTAATATTGTTTGAGGAAGGGGGTTGGGTTGGTGTGTTCATTGAGCCAGCTCTCTCTCTCTCTCAACGCCCCAATGTGTTATTTTTATTATTATTATTACTATTCTTATTCTTATGTAATTTTATTATTATTATTATTATTATTATTATTATTAGTATTAGTATTAGTATATTATTATCATTATTATTATTGTTATTATTATTATTATTATTATTATTATTATTATTATTGTTATTATTATCATTATTATATTATTATTGTTATTTTTATTATTATTATTATTATTGTTGTTATTATTATTATTATTATTATTATTATTATTATTATTGTTATTATTATTATTATTATTATTATTATTATTATTATTATTATTATTATTGTTGTTATTATTATTATTATTATTATTATTATTATTATTATTATTATTATCAATATTTTATACACTATGATTTATTTTTATCATAGATTCGTGGCAGTTCAGAGGAATTCACTGATGCATTAGATACAAATTCTTTTTTGAAAATACATTCAAATTTGTTTATATATATATATATACATATATATATATATATATATATATATATATATATATATATATATGTGTGTGTGAGTGTGTGTGTGTGTGTGTGTCGGAGGTGGAGGGAACGAGGAGAAGAGGGAGACCAAATTGGAGGTGGAAAGATGGAGTGAAAAAGATTTTGTGTGATCGGGGCCTGAACATGCAGGAGGGTGAAAGGAGGGCAAGAAATAGAGTGAATTGGAGTCATGTGGTATACAGGGGTTGACGTGCTGTCAGTGGATTGAATCAAGGCATGTGAAGCGTTCTGGGGTAAACCATGGAAAGCTGTGTAGGTATGTATATTTGCGTGTGTGGACTTATGTATATACATGTGTATGGGGGGGGGGTTGGGCCATTTCTTTCGTCTGTCTCCTTGCGCTACCTCGCAAACGCGGGAGACAGCGATAAAGCAAAAAAAAAAAAAAGAAAAAAGATATATATATATATATATATATATATATATATATATATATATATATATATATATTTTTTTTTTTTTTTTTTTTTTTTTTATACTTTGTCGCTGTCTCCCGCGTATTGCGAGGTAGCGCAAGGAAACAGACGAAAGAAATGGCCCAACCCCCCCCATACACATGTACATACACACGTCCACACACACAAATATACATACCTACACAGCTTTCCATGGTTTACCCCGGACGCTTCACATGCCTTGATTCAATCCACTGACAGCACGTCAACCCCTGTATACCACATCGCTCCAATTCACTCTATTCCTTGCCCTCCTTTCACCCTCCTGCATGTTCAGGCCCCGATCACACAAAATCTTTTTCACTCCATCTTTCCACCTCCAATTTGGTCTCCCTCTTCTCCTCGTTCCCTCCACCTCCGACACATATATCCTCTTGGTCAATCTTTCCTCACTCATTCTCTCCATGTGCCCAAACCATTTTAAAACACTCTCTTCTGCTCTCTCAACCACGCTCTTCTTTATATATATATATATATATATATATATATATATATATATATATATATATATATATATGTTGGTGATGGGGAGGGGTGTTGGAGCAGGGTGAATGTTGTAGGGTTGGGGTTGTTGGAGGAGGAGGAGGAGGATGAATGTTGGAGGGTTGGTGGGGTTGTTGGAGGGTGGTCATATGAGGTGTTGTTGGAGGGGGCAAATGTTGGAGAGTGGTCATGGTTGGGGGGGGTTTGTTGGAGGAAGGTGGTGGTGATGGTTAGAAGTGATGGAGATAAGGTGCTGGGGATACTGTTGGAGATGGGGAAAGGAAGGGGGAAGGGGGTAGTCTCTGCCACGGGAGATGTGTGTGGTGTCCCCCCCCCCCTTAAATGTCCTTGACCCGACCAGCAGTAGGAAGGGGGGAAAGACCCCCCCTCTCCCCCTTCCCACCTTTCCCCCCTCCCCCCTCCAGGCCAGACCCCCCACCTCTTCCTTCCCCCTCCCCCCTTCGGTCCAGACCCCTACCTCTTCCTTCCCCCTCCCACCTTTTCCTCTCCCCCCTCCCCTTCGGGCCAGACCCCCCACCCCTCCTTCCCCCTCCCACCTTTTCCTCTTCACCCCCTCCCCTTGCGGGCCAGACCCCACCCCTCCTTCCCCCTCCCCCTCTACGGGCCAGGCCCCCCCCCCTCTTCATTAAAAGGCCCCCTTATAATGAATTGGTCCTCTGCCTTGGTAGGCGAACTACCCTTTCATGTCGAGTCTCGTCCCGCCTCTTTGTCTAATTGGTCATAAACCCCTCCCCCCCCTCCCACCCCCGACACCCCCCGCCCACCTTCGCTCCTTCCTTCTCCCCCTTCCTCCATTTCTCCAATACGCTCCCATTCCCCCTTCCCTCCAACCCTCGTTGGTAATTTCGTATTAATGTAATATATATATATATATATATATATATATATATATATATATATATATATATATATATATATATATATATTATATTTTTTTGTAATGTAATTTTAAAGTTTTTATATGATTTTTAAGTTTTGATATCAATTTATTTGATTTTTAAATATCAATGTAATTTTTAGAATTTAATGTAATTTTATAATTTTTGCTTTAATATAATTCTAATATAATCTTTAAGTTTTAGTTCTTAAAAGATATCTTATTTTAATATGCTTAAAAAGAAGATCACCGAATTGTCACAAATTTATAGTCAAGTTAGAAGAAGACATTTTTAGAATTACCTTTTTGTCCAGTGTTGACCACTTTGTATGTAACGTATGGACGAACACAGTGGCTTGGGCCATTACTCTGATGGTGGATTGTCGTACCGTCGTGCTCAAAGGGGTCGTACCGTCGTGCTCAAAGGGGTCGTACTGTCGTGCTCAAGAAGGGTCGTACCGTCGTGCTCTCTCTCTCTCTCTCTCTCTCTCTCTCTCTCTCTCTCTCTCTCTCTCTCTCTCTCTCTCTCTCTCTCTCTCTCTCCTGTAAGTGTGTGTGTATATATACATATCTCCCCTCTTCCCTTCGTCCTCCTCCTCTCCTCCCCTCCCTTCTCCCCTCTCCTCCCCTCTCCTCCCCTCCCCATCTCCCCTCATCGGATGAAACGCGACCCTCCCTGGTGTATTAAGAGGGTCGGAAATAAGATTTTATTTCCAGATCTTTGAGTGTAAATGAACCAACTGATTTGCATACGACAACTTTATTGAGGAGGGGGGGGAAACCCCTCCCCCCTCCCCCCCGACCAAGTCCCGGGATCCCAGGGATGGGATGGGGGGGAGGGAGGAGGGGTTCCCAGGGATGTGGTGGGGAGGGGAGAGGGAAGGGGAGAGGGAAGGGGAGGGAGGGATTCCCAGGGATGTGGTGGGGAGGGGAGAGGAGAGGGGAGGGAGGGATTCCCAGGGATGTGTGTGTGTGTGTGGGGAGGGGAGGAGCGGGGAGGGAAAGGTAATCTATCTGGGAGGAATTTTGTGTCGGGGGGAGAGATTAACTTTCTTGCATGGGGGGGGGGGGGGGAGGTTGGATGTTTAATTGCTTGGGGGGGGAAAGAGGGGAGGAGTTGTTGGTGGTTGGAATTGCTGGATGATTGTGTTATCTCTGGTATTTCCTGGGTGGGGGGTGACTGGGGAGGATAGTGGGGAGTTAGGGGAGAGAAGTGATGTAGGGTTTACGGGTCACGGGGGAGCATGAGTGGGGAGGTTACGGGGGAGAATTGGTGTATGGGGGGGGGCGGGGAAGTTACTGGGGAGAACTGAGTGTGGTGTCAAGGGGGAGTTTCTGGGGAGAGGAGAGTTAGTGGGGAGAAATACTAAGTCACTGGGGAGATAACTTCTGGGGAGTCAACTTTGGGGTGGAATTAACGGGAAATGATTAAATAGATCAATATTATCACCATAATATTGCATACGTTCTACTTACAGAACAAGAAGAAAATAACAACACTTAAAAATAACTTATGCTGAAAACAATTTGATAACAATAATAACTTTCCCCTCTTAAGTTGTTACAATGTACGTAACAACTTGTCTGTGCTGAAAACAATTTAATAACAACACTTGATTATAACTTGCCCCCATGTGTTCTGAAAACAATTTAATAACAACACAATTATAACTTCCCCACCTCAGGTTGTTACAATGTAAATAACAACTTGTCTGTGCTGAAAACAATTTGATAACAACACTTAATAATAACTTTCTCCCTCAAGTTGTTACAGTTTTATACAAAAAGAATTTTAACGTAAAAAGATTTTTTTTTAAGTAGGTATAGGTAAGGTTATTAAAAGAATATTTGTAAGAAAGTTATGTTATTTATAAAACAATGTAATTTATGTAAGAAAACGTAATTTTATGTAAAAAAAAAAAAATTTCATTAAAAAAATGTAATTTTATGTAAAAAAAACTAATTTTATGTAATTGTATGTAAAAAAAAAAAGGCATTTTTTTATGGGAAAGGTATATTCTGTAAAAGATTTTTTATGTAAAAATGTATTTTTATGTAAAAAATAGGTAATTTTATGTAAAAAAATTGGTGATTTTATGGAATTTTCTTTATTTTCACGCAATTTTTTTTTCTTTTAAGTAAAAAAGGATTTTTTTTTCTTTTTAAGTAAAGAAGGATTTTATTTTGCTTACAGGCGGGTCGGCCCTCGGCGGTGATGTTGGGATGAGGGAAGTTCACACACCTCTGACTCTGGTGAGTATATACGTATATACATACACATACACATATACATACATATACATACACATACATACACACACACACACACACACACACACACACCTCTGACTCTGGTGAGTATATACATACACATATACATACATATACATACACATACATACACACACACACACACATACACACCTCTGACTGGTGAGTATATACATACATATATACATACATATACATACACATACATACACACACACACACATACACACCTCTGACTCTGGTGAGTACATAGATACATACATACACATACATACATACATGCATACATACACATACATACACACACATACACACTTCTGACTCTGGTGAGTACATACATACATACATATACATACATATACGCATACATACATAAACCTCTGACTGGTGAGTACATACACACACACACACACACACACACACACACACACACACACACATGTATAATTATGTCTTATGTATGTATACAGAGTATATGTTATGTGTGTATTTATAATTAGCCAAGAATTTCTTTTTGAGGAAGGGGGAACTTATTGTCCAAGGGTTGTGGACGTCCATGTCTGCGCTGCATCCAGTAGCAGGGAAGTGTGTGTTTATGTATTAGGTTGTTCTCTGTGTGGGCCTTACTTGTATAGAGTTATGTATGTATTACTCACACTGTGGGCTATGTTGTCTCCCCCCACACACACACTACCCACACACATCACCCCTACCTCCTCCTCCTCCTCTCCCCACACACACACTCTCCCACCTACTCTACCCACATCTCCCTAGCTCCTCCTCTCCCCACACACACACACCTTAGCTCCCCTTTCTCCCCAACACCATACCTACCCTTCCCACACACCACTAGTTTCCCCATTCCTTACCTAAGGCACAGTTTTCCCCATCCCTACCCACACCCTCCCTATCCTCCCCACACCCTTCCTTCTCTACCCACACCCTCCCCATCCTCCCCACACCCTCCCTTCTCTACCCACACCCTCCCCATCCTCCCCACACCCTCTCTTCTCTACCCACACCCTCCCTATCCTCCCACACCCTCTCTTCTCTACCCACACCCTTCCCATCCCTCCCCACACCCTCTCTTTTCTACCCACACCCTCCCTATCCTCCCCACACCCTCTCTTCTCTACCCACACCCTCCCTATCCTCCCCACACCCTCCCTTCTCTACCCACACCCTCCCTATCCTCCCCACACCCTCTTTTTCCCTCCCCACTTACTATTAGGTCACGTGGTCTGGCCTAGGGTCTGTAGAATCCAATGTAATTACTCTAGAATCAAATGTAATTGCTCTTGGGTGATGTAGTCTTGCCTAGGGTCTGTAGAATCCAATGTGATTGAACTAGAATCAAATGTAATTAATCTAGAATCAAATGTAATCGATCCAAGTTCACGTAATCATGTCTAGGACCTGTAATATCAAATGTAATTACTCTAGAATCAAATGTAATTACTCTAGAATCCAATGTAATCGCTCCACTTTCACCGAGTCACTTCTAGGAACTTGTAAAATCAAATGTAATTACTCAAGAGTCAAATGTAATTCATCTAGGATCCAATGTAATCGCTCCACGTTCACGTAATCACGTCTAGGAACCTGTAAACCCAAATGTAATTACTCTAGAATCAAATATAATCGCTCCTAGGTCACGCAGTCTTACCCAGAACCTGCAAAAAAAAAAACGAAATGTAATCGGCCCACTTGAGTCATTAGAGCCGTTTTCTTTTTTTTTTTTTTTAAATGGCTTTAGGGTTGTAAACAGAAAATGGGTTGCCCACAGGGGGTGACCCAATTAGATGAAGATGCTCAGGTTTGGAACGTGTTTACGTCGCTGGTGATTGGTGGTTTGACGAACGATGTGTGTGTGTGTGTGTGTGTGTGTGTGTTTATGATGTCGGAAGGCAAGCTTGGTGTAGTTTATATATATATATATATATATATATATATATATATATATATATATATATATATATATATATATATTATACTTAATCGCTGTTTCCCGCGTCAGCGAGGCAGCGCCCAAACTGACGAAGAATGGCCCCACTACACACACACACACACACACACACACACACACACGTGTGTGTGTGTGTGTGTGTGTGTGGAGAGGTACAGGGGGGGGGTAGTCTCTGGTGAAGTAAAATCATGTTTTTCCTCACATGTTCGACACATAGTGGTGTGGTGTGGTAGTGGTGTGGTAGCGGTGTGGTAGTTGACCTTCGATATTGTGGTAATGATCCGGATACACAGGTCAAGGGCTCCCGCGCGCGCGGGCGCGTACGCGCCATCACAAGCGGTTGCTGAGAGGGGGAAGGGGTGGTGATGGGTGGTGGGTGATGGGTTGGGAAGGGGTGGTGATGGGTGGTGATGGGTGGTGGGTGGTGGTGATGGGTGGTGGTGATGGGTGGTGGTGATGGGTGGTGGGTGATGGGTGGTGGTGATGGGTGGTGGTGATGGGTGGTGATGGGTGATTGGTGGTGATGGGTGGTGGGTGATGGGTGGTGGTGATGGGTGGGGGAAGGGGTGGTGATGGGTGGTGGTGATGGGTGGTGGTGATGGGTGGTGATGTCAAGGTTAAGCCAGTGAAAGTCTGGGGTCTTGTAATTACGGAGGTGGGAAGACATTCCCTCATGACGTCTCCATACGTGATCTGGAAACCCCCTCCCTCCAGCAGCCATCTTTCCCGCGCGCGGAGGGGAGGGGCTTGAAGGTGTGTTGCGGGAGCAGCCGCCTCCTCCCTCTTCTTCATCATCATCTTCGGGGTTTGGATGAGTGTGTTGTGGGAGCAGCTTTCGTCCACCGGGGGCTTCAGATAGGTGTGTTGTGGGAGCTGCCTTCGTCTTAGGACTTTAGTTGAGTGTGTTGTGGGAACAGCATTCTTCCAGGGGCTTAAGAGGAGTGTGTTGCGGGAGCAGCCTTCTTCTCAGGACTTTAGATGAGTGTGTTGTGGGAGCAGCCTTCTTCCAGGGGCTTAAGAGGAGTGTGTTGCGGGAGCAGCCTTTTTCTTAGGACTTTTGTTGAGTGTGTTGTGGGAGCAGCCTTCTTCCAGGGGCTTAAGATCGGTGTGTTGCGGGAGCGGCCTTCTTCTTTGGACTTTAGTTGAGTGTGTTGTGGGAGCAGCCTTCTTCCAGGGGCTTAAGATCGGTGTGTTGCGGGAGCGGCCTTCTTTGTCGGGCTTTAGATGAGTGTGTTGCGGAAGCAGCCATCTTCCCGGACCTTCAAAGACGAGTGTGTTGCGTGAGCCGCCGGTGAATATGTTTTTGCGTTACGTAGTTTACGAGGGAGGGTCAGAGGGGACGTGGGGGTCTTGTTTCTATCCTCCTACACCGTTAAACTCTGGAACTATTTGTCAAGTATATCACCATTTTTTTTCGTAATCATCTTCCTCCATCATGTAAGGTTTTCGGTATAGAAAACGTGAGATGTGCATATTTCTTTTTATCCTCTCTAGTGTTTTGATGGATAAGAATTGTGTCATTCTAAGGCTAAATATACATAATGGCCCTTCTAAGGCCACATATACTATGTATATATGGCCTTTCTAAGGTCACATATGTATATATGGCCCTTCGAAGGTCATATATTCGATGTATATAGATATGGCTAAGGGTCAAAGGTCGTATGTTAACCATTCATTTTCTGGGCCTTAGAATGATAAGGGCGCCCTTGTGTACAGAAGGCCCGGCCTTTGCTACCTACCCTTAACACATCCCTTAATGTTCAGGGCCATCGCTAAGCAATCCCTTAAAACGTACTTAAAACCGTTGTCCCGTTTTTTAAGTAAGGTACTTATGTGGGCTTTCTAAGTTACTGAGCCTATCCCCCCTCCCTTTCTAAGTTACAGACCATATCCCCCCTCTCCCCTCTAAGTTACAGACCATATCCCCCCTCTCCCCCTCCAATAAGTTACAGACCATATCCCCCCTCTCCCCCTCTAATAAGTTACAGACCATATCCCCTCTCCCCCTCTAATAAGTTACAGACCATATCCCCCTCTCCCCCTCTAAGTTACAGACCATATCCCCCTCTCCCCCTCTAATAAGTTACAGACCATATCCCCCTCCCCGTCTAATAATTTACAGACCATATCCCCCTCCCCCTCTTAAGTTACAGACCATATCCTCCCTCCCCCTCTAAGTTACAGACCATATCCCCCCTCTCTCACCCTCTAATAAGTTACAGACCATATCCCCCTCTCCCCCTCTAAGTTACAGACCATATCCCCCCTCTCCCTTTCTAAGTTACAGACCATATCCCCCCCCTCCCCCTCTAAGTTACAGACCATATCCCCCTCTCCCCCTCTAATAAGTTACAGACCATATCCCCCCTCTCTCCCCCTCTAATAAGTTACAGACCATATCCCTCCCCCCCCTCACCATATCCCCCCTCTCTCCCCCACCCCCTCCACCCCCTCTCTCTCACCTCTCACTCTCCCACGAGAGAGAAAAAGTAACCAGTGGAATATGAATTTTCTTTCTCTTGAACCTTCGACATGAACATTAATTTTGAGAGTCGTCAGAGCGAAAGGGAAATGGAAACTTGATATAGGTTGAATGCCCGTCTTCCCCCCCCCTCCCCCTTCCCCCCCCTTCCCCTCCCCCTTCCCCTCTCCTCCCTCCCCCGGAGTAATCTACTTTGGCAGAGGCGAAAGGGATTTACCACCTCGATCCTCCCCCACCCCCCTTTATTCCCCCCTCCCATCCCATACCCCCCCGGCCCGCGGCTACCCCCTTTGCGCCCGCTGGCGATAAGGGCGACGGAGTTCAATCGAGGGGGGAAGGGGGATGATGGGGAGAGAGGGTGAGAGGGAGAGGGGTGTGTAAGGGGATGGAATTGTAATTAATTATCATAACCCGGAGCTATTCTCTTATCTCATTATTTCAGGGTGGCTTTGTGGAGTAGGAGGCAGGCCGCCCCTACACCCCCACACCCCACCTCTCTCTGTCTCTCTCTCTCTCTCTCTCTCTCTCTCTCTCTCTCTCTCTCTCTCTCTCTCTCTCCCTGGATCTGGAGCCATGAGTCGACCACACCCCTTCAGTATGACGCCAGGGTCGGAATGAGAAGGGGAAAGGGGAGGAAGGGGAAAGGGGGGAAGGGGAAAGGGGGGGAAGGGGGGGGATCGCCATGCCTGGCACTACGCGCTCCCTGTCAGTGACAGATGACTAACCCCCCATCCACCCCACCCCTTTCTCCCGTTCCCCCATCTCGGGGCGTGCCCATTGCTGTCATGGGGGTCGTGTGTGTGTGTGTGTGTGTGTGTGTGTGTGTGTTAGGCCAGTTAAGGTCGCGTGTCAAAATTGGGCTGTTCGGCCACATCAGCACGATGACTTGACCCCCCAATCCACCACCCCTCCCCGTTTTCCCTGTAATGTGACACATCCCCCACCCCACCCCACCCCACCCCACCCCACCCCACCCCACCTGTCATTGACAGCCAACCATACCCCCCCCTCCCATTTACCCCCTCATGCCAGGCATAGAACGACCAAGTCTTTTCAAACAGACTTAGTGATGGGGGGGCGGGGCCCCCCCCCATGCATCCATGTAATCCCCTCATGCACTGTTGTGTATGACCCCCATGTGCGTGGGTTCTGACACCCCCCCCCGCCTCTGCCCCGGGACTGATGTCTTAAGACGGGGCTAACAGGGGACACCCCCCCCTGAGACGGGGCTAACAGGGGACACACCCCCCCTGAGACGGGGCTAACAGGGGACACCCCCCCTGAGATGGGGCTAACAGGGGACACCCCCCTGAGACGGGGCTAACAGGGGACACCCCCCCTGAGATGGGGCTAACAGGGGACACCCCCCCTGAGACGGGGCTAACAGGGGACACCCCCCCTGAGACGGGGCTAACAGGGGACACACACCCCCTGAGACGGGGCTAACAGGGGACACACCCCCCCTGAGACGGGGCTAACAGGGGACGCCCCCCTGAGACGGGGCTAACAGGACGCCCCCCCCTGAGACGGGGCTAACTGGGGACGCCCCCCCTGAGACGGGGCTAACTGGGGACACACCCCCCCTGAGACGGGGCTAACAGGGGACGCCCCCCCTGAGATGGGGCTAACAGGGGACACGCCCCCCCTGAGATGGGGCTAACAGGGGACACACCCCCCTGAGACGGGGCTAACAGGGGGGCCCCACTAAAAGTGGTGTTTTTGGAACGCCCCCCCCCCCCCCTAGAACTGGCACACACACGTCTTGGACGCGCGAGGGAGAGGGGAAACGGCGATCACGACACACACACACACACACACACACACACACACATCCTAAGTCTATCGGTCTATGGCCAAAGGTGATAGACACAGAGATTGTTCTTCATAAGATGAACAAGAACAGTTGAATGTTCTCTTTCGTTCTTGTTGTTTAAGAAATCGTTATTTTGTTCTCATTGTTGTGTTCACGCGTCTTAGGTTTATTTATTTATTTATTGTGATTTTTTTATTGTTATATTTACGCGTTTTAGGTTTATTTATTTATTTATTTATTTTAATTCTTATTATTATATTTACTCGTTTTAGGTTTATTTATTTATTTATTTTAATTCTTATTATTATATTTATGCGTTTTAGGTGTATTTATTTATTTATTTTAATTCTCGTTATTATATTTACGCGTTTTAGGTTTATTTATTATTTATTTTAATTCTTATTATATTTACTCGTTTTAGGTTTATTTATTATTTATTTTAATTCTCGTTATTATATTTACGCGTTTTAGGTTTA
>NC_092235.1:22396235-22401235 GCF_036320965.1 Panulirus ornatus
CCCTCTTCCCCTCCCCTCTCCCCCCAACCCCAGCACACCGGACATTTGTGAAGCTGGCCAGCCTCTCTCTCTCTCTCTCTCTCTCTCTCAGTGTTCATGATAACTTTTTCACCCTAATATTTTCTGCTTTCGTATTTCATATTTTTGAATGAAATATATATATATATATATATATATATATATATATATATATATATATATATATATATATATATATATATATATATATATAATGTATTACATCTATTGGAAGGTGGTAGATGGGAGAGTGTATAAGGGGGGGTGGGAGGGTTACAGTGGCAACGGTTGTGGTTGTAATGGTGGTAGTAGTTGTAGATATAATGGTTGTAGTGAGGGGTAGGTATAGTAGTAACATTAGTTGTGGTTGTAAGTGGGTTGTAGTGGTGGAGAGAGACTTACGACAGTAGTAGTGGTAGTAGTAGTAGTAGTAGTGGTAGTGGTAGTAGTAGTAGTAGTAGTAGTGGTAGTGGTAGTAGTAGTAGTAGTAGTAGTAGTAGTAGTAGTAGGTAGTAGTAGTAGTAGTAGTAGTAGTAGTGGTAGTAGTAGTAGTAGTAGTAGTAGTAGTAGTAGTAGTGTAGTGGTAGTAGTAGTAGTGGTAGTAGTAGTAGTAGTAGTAGTAGTAGTAGTAGTAGTAGTAGTAGTAGTGGTAGTAGTAGTGGTAGTAGTAGTAGTAGTAGTAGTGTAGTAGTAGTAGTAGTAGTAGTAGTGGTAGTAGTAGTAGTAGTGGTAGTAGTAGTAGTAGTAGTAGTAGTGGTAGTAGTAGTAGTAGTAGTAGTAGTAGTAGTAGTAGTGGTAGTAGTAGTAGTAGTAGTGGTAGTAGTAGTAGTAGTAGTGGTAGTGGTAGTAGTAGTAGTAGTAGGTAGTAGTAGTAGTAGTAGTAGTAGTAGTAGTAGTAGTGGTAGTAGTAGTAGTAGTAGTAGTAGTGGTAGTAGTAGTAGTAGGTAGAGTAGTAGTAGTGGTAGTAGTAGTAGTAGTAGTAGAGTAGTAGTAGTGGTAGTGGTAGTAGTAGTAGTAGTAGTTTGTGTAGTGGTAGGGGAAGTAGTAGTAGTAGTGGTAGTGGATAGTAGTAGTAGTAGTAGTAGTGGTAGTGGTAAATAGTAGTAGTAGTAGTGGGAGTAGTAGTAGTAGTAGTGGTAGTGGTATAGTTAGTAGTATAGTAGTTGTGGTAGTGGGTAGTAGAGTAGTAGTATAAAATAGTAGTAGTAGTATAAGTAGTATGTGGTGGTGGTAGTAGTAGTAGTAATATGTGGGAGTGGGTGTTGTAGTAGTTAGTAGTAGTAGTAGTAAATGGGAAATAAATAGTAGTAGTAAGTAGTATGTTTGTGGTAAGGGGTATAAAATTAGTAGTAGTAGTAGTAAATAGTGGTAGTATAGTATAGTAGGAGTAATTTGTATAGTGGGTTGTAGTATTAAGTAGTAGTAGTATTAGTGGTATAGTAGTAGTAGTATCGTCATTAGTATAGTATCGTGGTATCCAGTAGAAGAAAGTCGTAAGTCGTGGAGGTGTCTATCTCGATCATTATACGTAGTAGGTTCAGTAGTCAGTAGTAGTTAGACTAACGAATGTTCGGTCTTGGTCGAGGTCGTAGAATGTACAGTAAGTCAGAATTACGACTATTTCTTCGTAGTCGTCGTCTCGTCGACGAATAGATGAAGTAGACTAAGTCGTCAGTAGTAGACGATTACAGTAGTATTGGTCGTGGACGCTAGAATCTTAGACACGATTAGTAGTTACGTCGTCTACTGTCTACGACTAACGTCGTAGTCAGACTGGACCTACTACTACTTCGATAGTCGATCGTGGATGATGTACGTCGTCTTCCACGATCGAAGAAGTAGTTAGGGAACTTCGGTCGAAGAACTTCTCTATCGCTAGTATTTGTACTACGACTTCGTCGACAGGATTGATTACCGAATCGTGGAGGTTTGGACACTTAGAAGACTCGAACCGACGACGTCGATTGGTAGAGGTCTACTACGTTACGACGACGTCGAAACTAATAAGATGATTATGTAATTCGACGTACGTCGATCGTCTACGATTAGTGTAGTACGACGACGAGGAGTTAGTTCCCGTCTTCACTCCACCCACCGCGGTGGGGGTGTCCGGTTTTTACTAACTTCTAACGTACTACACCTACGACGAGGACTATTACTACTACTACGACCCCTACGAAGACGAGTGTATGAGGAAGACTACGTTCGTACTACCTATTGATGATTACTAGCACTATTATGAGTACTACTTTCCTACTACTACCCGACTACTCTACGATTTAGTGAGTACGTCGACTACTACTACGACTACGTATTATTATAATTACTACTAACGACAGACTACTACTACGATTACGACTGACTACTGACTACGACGACCGATTACTACTATTCTTCTACCGACCTACTACTACTACTACCCTACTATTACACTATTACTACCGACTACGAAAAATACGACTATTACTACTAACTACTATACTAACGACACTAATTGTAGTTATTAACTACTACCTACTACTACGATACCTAGGTACTACTACGACCTACTACGACGAACTATTACTACGTATTAATACGAACCGACTACTACTACGACAGGACTACTTTTGACTACGACTACTGCTACGACTACTTCTACGATGTATAACTACTACTTCTACTAGCTACTACTACTACTACATATACCTACTACCACGAATTATTATTACTACTTCTATCTTACTACTACTCATTCTTATTACGACTACTACTACCTACTACTACCTACACTACTACTAATGACTGACTACAGCTACTACCTACACTACGTACGACCTATTATTATGTACCTACTACTACTACTACTACTACTATTACTACTACTACTACTACTACTACCTAGATTACTAGCTACTACTACTACTACTACTACTACTACTACGACGATTATTACACTACGACTACTACGTACTATTACGACTACTACTCACGATTAAGACGTATGTACTTCCTCTACGACTTACTACTAGACTACTACGATTTACTACTACTACTTACTACTGCTACTACTAGCAAAGTAAGTATGACGACGACGTACTGAACACTACGATACTACTACTACGACTACGACGACTGATTTACTAACTATGACTACACACTACTACGACTACTACTCCGATTACGACTTCTACTACGACTACGTATTAACTATTTTTTAGTTTCTGACCTACGACTACCACTACTACGATTCATACACCTACTACCGACGACTACGACGACTACTACTAGCATACGATTACTACGACGTACACTCTACTGACTACTAGATTATGTACTACCCTACTACGACTTCGCGACTATTACTACTGAACTACTACTACGACGTCTATTACGACGATTACGACTTCTACTACTCCTAACTACTACACTATTTCTACTACTACTACTACTACGACCGACGATTATGTATTTCACGACGACCTACAATAACTACTATTACTACTACTACGTATCACTACTTCTATGACTACTATTACTACTACTACTACCGACGACTACGACTACTATTACTTAAATACCCGCACCTCCCACCAACCCTACCGCCGGATCACCACACCACCCCCCACCCCTACCCCCCCGGGCCCTTACGCACCGGACCTCGAGTGTCGTACTTTGACCTCAGACCTGACCTGTAGGGTCTGGGTGGGGGTTAGGTCAGCAGAGGTCAGGGGTCAAGAACAAGGCGATCATTAGCTCAGGGTTTACTGCTGTCTGTAGTTCAAGTGTGGGGGGGCGGTGGGGGATGGGGGGGTGTACGTCCCGTTATTTATTGGAACCATAACAATTGCTTGGTAATTACGTGTTGCATCACGAACAGCAGCATTGGCAACACTACAGCGCAGCGCCATTGAAACAGATAGCACCATGTAAACGCAGCCCATTGGAAACAGGATAGCAACCATTGTAAACACAGCAACCACTGGAAACAGGATAGCACCATTGTAAACACAGCACCACTGGAAACAGGATAGCACCATTGGAAACACAGCACCACTGGAAACACGACAGCACCATTGGAAACACAACAGCACCATTGGAAACGCAGCACCATTGGAAACACGACAGCACCATTGGAAACAGGATAGCACCATTGTAAACGCAGCACCATTGGAAACAGGATAGCACCATTGTAAACACAGCACCACTGGAAACACGACAGCACCATTGGAAACACAACAGCACCATTGGAAACACGACAGCACCATTGGAAACAGGATAGCACCATTGTAAACACAGCACCACTGGAAACACGACAGCACCATTGGAAACACAACAGCACCATTGGAAACACGACAGCACCATTGGAAACACAACAGCACCATTGGAAACGCAGCACCATTGGAAACACGACAGCACCATTGGAAACACGACAGCACCATTGGAAACGCAGCACCATTGGAAACACGACAGCACCATTGGAAACACAACAGCACCATTGGAAACACGACAGCACCATTGGAAACGCAGCACCATTGGAAACACGACAGCACCATTGGAAACACGACAGCACCATTGGAAACACAACAGCACCATTGTAAACACAACAGCACCATTGGAAACAGCATTACATAGTCCATACTTAAGTAGATTACCGCCCCTCCCTCCCCTCCAAACCCATGTACTTACCCTCCAAACCCATGTACGTACCCTACAAACCCATGTACTTACCCTCCAAACCCATGTACTCAAGCCCATCATAGTACTTCAGTGTGGCCCATTGTTTTTACCCAGTGTGAGACCCCGGACCCCCAGGAATGTACGAGCCATGCTTTCTCCATCGTCGCTCTGGCACGCGCGGTACAAGGCAGGCCAATCACAGGCCAGTGGTAGTAGAACAGTTAGCGACAGCCTTGTTACAGCTAGCCACAGCCTTGTTACAGCTAGCCACAGCCTTGTTACAGCTAGCAATAGCCTTGTTACAGCTAGCAATAGCCTTGTTA
>NC_092235.1:22406235-22413890 GCF_036320965.1 Panulirus ornatus
AACAAGTGATATATATATATATATATATATATATATATATATATATATATATATAGGTATGGGCTCCCCACGAGTGTAAACACACACACACACACACACACACACACACACACACACACGCAGGGCTGAGAAAGCCAGGGTCGAGAGAGGGGAAAGGAGGGAGTGGGTGGGGTGGGAGGGGGGCGTCGGGAGGGAAACGGAGTCAGGCACCGGCCGGCAGATCTTCAAAAGGAATTGGAGTATTTCACACTCAATTAAACGTTCCCCCCTCCCCCCTCCTCCCCCTCCCTCACCCCCTCCTCCTCCTCCCTCCGTCCTCAATTTTTTCCCCTCACTCACACAGACACACACACACACACACACACACTATTAAGGGCTAAGATCTCGGGTGATTGAGGCGTGATTTCCGACTTTCTCTGTCTCTCTCTCTCTCTCTCTCTCTCTCTCTCTCTCTCTCTCTCTCTCTCTCTCTCTCTCTCTCTCTCTCTCTCTCGGGGCGATAATTCTATGCACACCTGGGTGATTCAGAGAGAGTGGGGAGAGAGAGTGTGGGGAGAGGACGAGAGAGAGTGTGGGGAGAGGACGAGAGAGAGTGGGGAGAGAGAGAGAGAGAGAGAGAGAGAGAGAGAGAGAGAGAGAGAGAGAGAGAGAGAGATGGGACTTTGGACGGACGGGACACAAAAGATTTTCAAAAATTTATTTTGATGGTTTTTTTTTTTTGGGAATTTTTTTTTTTTTATAATGGCGTTTACTGCTGGTGGGGGGGGAGGGAAGGGGAGAGGGGGGTTTTCTGCTGGTGGGGGGATTGTGGGGAGGGAAGGAAGGGGAGGGAGGGAGGGAGAGAGGGGGGTTTTCTACTGGTGGGGGGATTGTGGGGAGGGAAGGAAGGGGAGGGAGGGAGGGGGAGAGGGGGGTTTTCTACTGGTGGGGGGATTGTGGGGAGGGAAGGAAGGGGAGGGAGGGAGGGGGAGAGGGGGGTTTTCTACTGGTGGGGGGATTGTGGGGAGGGAAGGAAGGGGAGGGAGGGGGAGAGGGGGGTTTTCTACTGGTGGGGGGATTGTGGGGAGGGAAGGAAGGGGAGGGGGAGAGGGGGGTTTTCTACTGGTGGAGGGATTGTGGGGAGGGAAGGAAGGAAGGGGGGATATGGGGGGGAGGGTAAGGGTATGCCACACCTTTGGGGGGTTAAGGGGGTAAGGAGGGAGGGGGGATGTCTGTGATGTTATAAAGAGAAATTGGTGGTTGGCTCGTTAACGTCCTGTTATTATTATTATTATTATCATTATTATTATTATTATTATTATTATTATTATTATTTATTTTGCTTTGTCGCTGTCTCCCGCGTTTGCGAGGTAGCGCAAGGAAATAGACGAAAGAAATGGCCCATCAACCCACCCACATACACATGTATATACATACACGTCCACACAGGCAAATATACATACCTACACATCTCAATGTACACATATACATACCTATACATCTCAACGTATACATGTATATACACACACAGACACATACACATATACACATGTAAATAATTCATACTGTCTGCCTTTATTATTATTATTATTATTATTATAATTATTATTATTATTATTATTATTATTATTATTATCATTATTATTATTATTATTATTATTATTAGTAGTAGTAGTAGTAGTAGTAGTAGTATCAGCTGTAGTATTAGCTATAGTGTTCATATTTTAGTAGTTTCTTGAGAAAAAGGTCGTACCTTCGTGCTCAAAGGGTCGTACCGTCGTGCTCAAGGGTCGTACCGTCGTGCTCAAGGGTCGTACCGTCGTGCTCAAGGGTCGTACCGTCGTGCTCAAAGGGTGGTAGTACCGTCGTGCTCAAGGGTCGTCGTACCGTTGTGCTCAAGGGTCGTCGTACCGTCGTGCTCAAGGGTCGTCGTACCGTCGTGCTCAAGGGTCGTCGTACCGTCGTGCTCAAGGGTCGTACCGTCGTGCTCAAGGGTCGTCGTACCGTCGTGCTCAAGGGTCGTACCGTCGTGCTCAAGGGTCGTCGTACCGTCGTGCTCAAGGGTCGTACCGTCGTGCTCAAGGGTGGTAGTACCGTCGTGCTCAAGGGTGGTAGTACCGTCGTGCTCAAGGGTCGTCGTACCGTCGTGCTCAAGGGTCGTCGTACCGTCGTGCTCAAGGGTGGTAGTACCGTCGTGCTCAATGGTCGTACCCTCGTGCTCAAGGGTCGTACCCTCGTGCTCAAGGGTCGTCGTACCGTCGTGCTCAAGGGTCGTCGTACCGTCGTGCTCAAGGGTCGTACCACCGTCGTGCTCAAGGGTCGTCGCCTTACAGAACCTCAATCCATTTCGTATCCTCAAAGATTAATTAAATATTTCTTTTAAGTTAAATTTCTAAATATCGCGAAGCGTCATCCTTTCTTATAAATAACGCAAAAAATGCCTTTTTAAAAGTCACACCTTAAATGATCACGTTAAGCATTGTACACAAGGCCTTTTAATTTACTCTTAAAAGTAGCCTTAAACACTTAGAAAAAAAATGGCCTGGCCTTTTGGAACGTTATCCGGATAATGCGCGTTTAAATACCGGACCCTTTAAAAAAAAATGGTTTGTCTTGACATTTTGATTTATTGAACGTCATAGTTTGGCCTAACGATCCAACAACCTTCATCTCCCCCCTCCCCCCCCCTTCAGACATCGTTAAAGATCAGGGGTATCCGAACTCCGGTTACGGTCGGACGGGTGTAATTTAAGACTTGATATTATCCGGATTTTGGTTAATCTTATCCGATTTTTTTAAGTCCTGGCCGGAGGTGTTGTATAGAGTAACCTTATCCGAATTTTGACGTAGACTAGTCGTTTGATAATGGGATAAATAGGTATGGTAATGACAGTGTTAAGATTTTAGAATTGGTTTTTGTATATTTCAAAACGGCGTCAGTAGCCGCCATGTTTTTTTTTGGGTCGAGATGCCAAACAGTGCTGGCGATATTATTTAAAATTGATTTCCTTTTTCTTTATTTCTATTGTTCAGAGGTTATGATGTGTAGGTTGGAAAGGGTAGTTAGGATGGCAGGTTTAGGTGTGGTTAGATAGTTAGCTGGTGTCCTCCATTTGGCGGTAAAATGAGAGAGAGAGACATTGTGCATCGTCAACTAAACTTAAATGGGTCTAGGTTCCAGCGCCATTTTACCAGGTGATCATGTATGGTTTTATTATATTAATATATGAGCCAGTCGTCTCCCGATAAAATCATTAATAATTAATAGAAAGAATGATAATTTGACGGCGTATATTGTACAATACGGCGTTTTAGTGGGACGATTGTAACAAGTGGTTTAATTATATGGCGATAAATCTGGCGCGTTGGCATTTATGGCGGTCACGTCCGGTACGTCATCACCGCCATTGTTGCCCACGACGCCTGACGCAGTCCCTTGGTATTTGACGCTAGATTCCCCCACCTTGCCATGAACCCACCCGTCTCCCACACCTATTTGCCAAGAGTTAAATGATTATTTTTTTCATAAGAATTTATAAACCACCACTAGGGAAATTAGGGGACCAAAATAACCTCCATAATAGGTGGAAAATACCCACGGCCTCGGAGATCGGAAGGTGGTAACACTGCCACGTCGGCCGGTCTGGGCGCGTAATGACGCGAGGCGAAAATGGTGCTGGAATTTCCCAGCTCGATTTCTGGATTTGGGGTAAGAAAAAACAAAAAAAGAATTGACATGGGAGTTTAAAGGCATAACTTCAAGTGACGGGTACTCCTCCAAAGATAATTTAGAGGGACTTTTGGAGTTGTGGAGGAGGAGGAGGAGGAGAGAAATGGCGGGAATCGTATGAGTTAATTTGAGTCTTCAGCCATGGCGTTTCCCAGGGCTGTGTCCTTACGCCTCCCTTCCATTATCCTCATTTATCTAAGACTTTCCCTCCCACTAAATAACCCGCAATAATAGTCCATTATGACTTATATAAAGCACACTTCGATTTAAGTTTAGATTCTGACGTTTAAAAATAAGCAGAAGTGCTTCGATAGACGATAGATAGACATGGAGGACGTCAGTGGAAGGGTTGGTGAATGGGAAAGGGGGTTTGAATAGGGGGCCAGATTGGAATTCAAGTCCTCAATTGACTCTCGCTTCTCACCCCTAGTGTGTGTTGGAGTGGGGGAGGTGGGGGTGTGTGCTGGGGAGGGGAGGGTGGGGGAGAGGGGAAGGGGAGATGTCGGCAGTGGGGAGTAGACTTTGGGAAGGGAGGGTGGGGAGGGGAAAGGGAGATGTCGGCAGTGGGGAGTAGACTTTGGGAGGGGAGGGTGGGAGAGGGGAAAGGGAGATGTCGGCAGTGGGGAGTAGACTTTGGGAGGGGTGGGGAAGGGGAGATGTCGGCAGTGGGGAGTAGCTTTTACAAGTGCCACTGGTGATTCTGTAGGGGGGGGAGGAATGGGGAGGGGGGAGGGGAGAGGAGGGTGTTAATAAGGTATGGTGATTGGTGGGGAGAGAGTAGAAGGTGGGGGAGGGGGTGTTGTTAGTGTGTGTGTGTGTGTGTGTGTGTGTGTGTGTGTGTGAGAGAGAGAGAGAGAGAGAGAGAGAGAGAGAGAGAGAGAGGAGGTTGGGTTTATTTTGGGTGGGGGGGGTGGTTTGGTTGGGGGGGAGATGAGAAGGCATGGGTGAGCTGGGGATATCTGGGGGAAGTGGGGAGATTAAAGGGGGAAAAGGGAAGGGGAGAGGGGGTGGAGAAATGGGTAGGCACTGTGAGTAGAGGGGAAGGTGGGGAGTTTAGAGGGGGAGGGGGGAGGGGAGGATACCACGGAAAGGGGGGGGCGCTGTACCTTAGAGTTGCGGTGGTGGTAGAGAGAGGGGAGGAGGAGGGGGGGTAAATAGAGGGAAGGGGGGATAGTCTGAGGAGGAAGGAAGGGGAGAGGGAGAGAGAGGGAAGGGAAGGGGGTGGGGGGTAGCACCACCACCCAACCCACCCCCTCACCACCCCCCCTCCTCCCCTCAGTCTCTTACCCATGATTGAAAAACTTTGGTCAAAGACAAACCTCAAATGGTGGCCATTTGTGAGGGGGGGAGGAGGGGAGGTTTCTGGGGTTCTGGGGTAGGAGGGGGGAAGGTTTCTGGGGTTCTGGGGTGGAAGGGGGCGATGTTTCTGGGGTTCTGGGGTAGGAGGGGGGGAGGTTTCTGGGGTTCTGGGGTAGGAGGGGAGGTTAGGGTTTCTGGGGTTTCTGGGGTAGGAGGGGGAGGTTAGGGTTTCTGGGGTTTCTGGGGTAGGAGGGGGGTTAGGGTTTCTGGGTTTCTGGGGTTCTGGGGTGGTGTGCAGTCCAGGCCCTTTTCTCAGGGGTGAAGGGGGAGTGTGTATGGGTGGGGAGGAATGGGTCGTGTCGACCATGTTTATATGAAAATGTTATTTAGGAAAATGTGAAAATAATCGGTGCGTTGAAAGCAAACTTGGGCTCCCGTTTTCTTCGCGAAATTGTTTTAAAAAAAATGGGGATGGGGGGTGACTAAAGGGAGTTGTGCAAGCTACACACACACACACACACACACACACACACACACACACATATATATATATATATATATATATATATATATATAAATATAGATATATAATATATATACATATATATATATAGATATATATATTTAATAATATATAATATACATATATATATACTCCCTGGGGAATAGGGGAGAAAGATATTCCACGTATTCCCTGCGTGTCGTAAAAGGCGACTAAAAAGGGAAGGGAGCGGGGGGCTGGAAATCCTCCCTCTCGATTTTTTTTTTTTTTTTTTTTTTTTTTTTTTCCCAAAAGAAGGACAGAGACGAAGGGCCAGGTGAGGATATTCCCTCAAAGGACCAGTCCCTCTATTCTTAAACGCTACCTTCGCTATTGTGGGAAATGCGAATAGTATAAAAAAAAAAATAAAAAAAAATTTAAATATATATTTATATATATATATTTTTTTTTTTTTTTCTTTCAAGCCATTCGCCATTTCCCTCATTAGCGAGGTAGCGTTAAGAACAGAGGACTGGGCCTTTGAGAATATCATTAATACAGTACTTGATCGCCGTCTCCCGCGTCAGCGATGGAGCGCCAGGAAACATACCGGGCGGGCGGGAGAGGTTTGTGTACAAGGGGCGTAACCCCAAGCAGGCGCTATCTCGATACACAAGTCGGGAGTTCACGGGTTCGAACCCCAGGAAGGTCAAGTAGGAGAGGGGAGGGGGTAGGGGGGGGTTTACGAGCCTGGTAATTAATGGAAGGTTTGGCGTAATTAGATAATCACCCAATTGGTAATTAACCTTACTACGCCCGTGTAATTAACCAAGCGCGTGTGTTGTAGTGGGGGGGGGGGGAGGGGGTGGGGTTAGCATTGCTGACTATGAGTCGACGGCATCGCCGCGCGGTGTCGATTTGGGCCTGGGTTCGAATCCTGTGCTCCGGCGATCGGGTTAGCATTACTGACTATGAGTCTGTTGAAGACCATCCAGGTCGGGATGGTCTTCCAG
This sequence comes from Panulirus ornatus, assembly GCF_036320965.1. Lineage (NCBI taxonomy): Eukaryota > Metazoa > Arthropoda > Malacostraca > Decapoda > Palinuridae > Panulirus > Panulirus ornatus. Next base: position 22,412,738 of record NC_092235.1, read on the forward strand.
GCTTGGGTTCTATCCAGCGAGCTGAGGGGGGGGGGAGAGACCCCCCCATGTTGTAACGTGGGGGGGGGGGTAACAGCTCTTCCAGTGGCTCCTTTTCGAGAAGAGGAGGAGGAGGAGGTCGACCCACCTCCCCCTTCTTCTTCCCCTTCCCTCCTTCCCCTTCCCCCTTTTCCCCCTTTTGCTGGAGCGCTACGAGTGGGGGGGGGGGGGCCCGGCCCCTGGAACCACTTCAAGGTCATCTCCTGGAATTCTCCCCCTACTCCTGGAACCTCTTTGTGGGGGGGAAGGGACTTTGCCTTTTGGCGTCCAGGATCCTGGATTAAGGTTCATCTTTGACCAAACCCTTCTGAATTATCGACTGGAATTGACTTAGAGAGAGAGGGGGGGGGGGGGCGCCCTCTTTTACTGGAATAGCCTGGAAGAGGGCCTGGAATTCCTCTACTGCCCTGCCCCCCCCCCCCCCCCCCACCTCCAAGCCTGGAAGGCCAGAGGCCCTGGGAGACCATCTCCAATGACTCCTGGAACCTCTTATTAAACTTACAGGACTCTTCGATTACCTTATGTAAATCGTGGGGTTCTTTTTTTTGTTGTTTTCTTAAAGATTACCTTCCTGGAATGCGTCCTGGAACACGTCCTGGAATGCGTCCTGGAATGCGTCCTGGAAAGCCTCCTGGAACGCGTCCTGGAACACGTCCTGGAATGCGTCCTGGAACACGTCCTGGAAAGCCTCCTGGAACGCGTCCTGGAATGCGTCTTGTAACTCGTCCTGGAACACGTCCTGGAATGCGTCCTGGAACGCGTCTTGTAACTCGCGTCCTGGAACACGTCCTGGAACGCGTCCTGGAACACGTCCTGGAAGACACACAGGACTCCCGGACACCGCGTGGGACTTTTGGGATCATTTTTTTCTTTTCTCAAGGAATCCCTCCCTCCTTCTAGATGCCCTCCCTCCCTCTAGATCTCCTCTCTCCTTCTAGATCTCCTCCATCCCTCTAGATACCTTCCCTCCCTCTAGATCTCCTCCCTCCTTTCTTCCTTGTAGACACTCTCCCTCCCTTCCTCTAGATCTCGTCCCTCCCTCCTTCCTTCTAGAAACCCTCCTTCCCTCCCTCCCTCTAGTACCTGCAGGAAAGGGGACCAATCGAGGTCTTGG
>NC_092235.1:22418990-22438990 GCF_036320965.1 Panulirus ornatus
ACACGCTATCCTTCCTTCCACTCCGATATATCAACCGTACACACACAGTGTGCTTAAGCCTTCCTTTTAATCTCTGCTACTTTTGTACACTTCCCAGTCACACGCTATCCTTCCTTCCACACATATATGAACCGTACACACACAGTGTCCTTACGCCTTCCTTTTAATCTCTGCCACTTTTGTATAGAAAACAGAAGGACGCTGTCATGTGTCTGGGGCGAAGGTATAGAAAACAGAAGGATGGTGTCATGTGTCTGGGGCGAAGGTATAGAAAACGGAAGGTCGGTTTCATGTGTCTGGCGAAGGTATAGAAAACAGAAGGATGGTGTCATGTGTATGGGGCGAAGGTATAGAAAACGGAAGGTCGGTTTCATGTGTCTGGCGAAGGTATAGAAAACAGAAGGAGGGTGTCATGTGTCTGGGGCGAAGGTATAGAAAACAGAAGGAGGGTGTCATGTGTGTCTGGGGTGTGTAGGGCGGGAGGCGTGGTGAAGAGCCAACGGGAGCTGGCCGCCATGTCTCGCCCAGCCAGATCGTGTGCGCGCGCGCGCGCCCCCCCCCCCACAACAACAACAACAACAACTCCTTTCCCCCTTTCCCCCCTTTTCCCCACCTTTCCCCCCGACGGTCCTGTTGTCCATTCCCGGGTCAGTGGGTCGAGTACACACACACACACACACACACACACACACACACACACACACACACACACACACACACACACACACACACAACACACACACACGGGCGTGGGGGGGGGGCGTTGGTCACCCATGGCTGTAGGGCTGCAGGCCAGGGAGAGAGAGAGAGAGAGAGAGAGAGAGAGAGAGAGAGAGAGAGAGAGAGAGAGGAGGCCTTTCCCCCCACCCACAAACCCCCCCTCCCCCCTACTGTCTCAAGTGGCCCCCCTCCCCCCCTTCCCTCCCCGCACCCACCCACCCCCGTACCCCCTGTATATGAATGATCAATCAGAATTAAAAAATATATATATATATATATATATATATATATATATATATATATATATATTTTTTTTTTTTTTTCTTTTTTACCTCAGTTTGAAATATGTAACGATTAGAAAGAAGAAAAAAAAAATGGGGGAACGTAATTACTCATTTTAATTACCCATCTCTCTCTCTCTCTCTCTTCTCTCTCTCTCTCTCTCTCTCTCTCTCTCTCTCTCTATGACGTATATCATTATATGTATTCATTATGACATCAGCCGGTGGTGGTGGTGGTTCGTTCTCTATTCACAATATACGAACCCCCCCCCCCCCCACACACACACACACACACACAACCCTTTGATGATGATGATGGGTGGGTGAGGGGAATGGGGGGGGGAGATGGTGGGGGGGTGCTTGGGCTAGAGGGGGGAGGGGTGGGGGAGGGGGGGAGGGGGGAGGAGGAAGGGAAAAGATATTATTTATTTTTTATATATATATTTTTTTTTGGGGGGGGGAGAGTCATCACTGTAAATTGCCAGCCTTTCTGATGATGATGAGAGAGAGAGAGAGAGAGAGAGAGAGAGAGAGAGAGAGAGAGAGAGAGAGAGAGGCAGGGGGGGGGGAAGGCAGGGTTTAGACTGGCTGGCTTGGGAGGGGGGGGGGATTGTGGGGTAGGGGAGGGTCGTTGGGGGGAGGGGTTTTGGGGGGTTTAGCCCCCCCCCCTCCTCCCCCTCCCTCCTCCCCCTCCCCAAAGGGTGGGGGGGGGTTAGGGAAGGGTTTGATTGGCTGCGTTGTGTTAACGCCGCGTCTTTTCATATACTTCAAAGCTCTTCCCATTTTCATTTCCGTGGGTTAATGGACTCGCCCTCTGTCTGTGTATAAAAAATAGAGAAAGAAAATGTCGTTTGCTCTCAGTAAAAGAAAACGTTGTTGCAGGTATCACTATTATTTTTTTTCTTTTTTTGTGTAGGTCTGTGTGTCAAAGAAAACGAGAGGAAAAAAAAAAGGGGGGGGGGAAATATTTATAGTTTTCCCTTCGGGTTAGAAAACGACCCCCAGGATGACCTTATATATATATATATATATATATATATATGTATATATATATATATATATATATATATATATATATATATATATATTTTCCCCTCAAAATAAATTTTTAAATTCTTTTTTTCCCCTAAAATAAATTTTTTGATTTTTCCCCCCTTTTTTTTTCTTTCTAAAGTTGAGATCGTGTATTTATTTGACTCACGATCATTTCAACAGGGTTTTCTACTCTAAAGAAAACGGATAGAGGTTGACTGGACGAGAGAGAGAGAGAGAGAGAGAGAGAGAGAGAGAGAGAGAGAGAGAGAGAGAGAGAGAGAGCCTTGGAGGAATGCGTAAACAAGGAATATACCGGGAATGGGTGAACGCTGGCATTTGGGAATGGGTGAACGCTGGCATTTGGGAATGGGTGAACGCTGGCATTTGGGAATGGGTGAACGCTGGCATTTGGGAATGGGTGAACGCTGGAATTCGGGAATTAAGCGCACGCTGGAATGGCATTGGAATTGGGCGTCGGATTCCGTCGTGTGTGTGGGAATTTAGGAACGCCGAGAGAGAGAGAGAGAGAGAGAGAGAGAGAGAGAGAGAGAGAGAGAGAAGACCCCAAGATTCTGTCTCTCTCTCTCTCTCTCTCTCTCTCTCTCTCTCTCTCTAAGGTCTCACTCTCCATCTCTCTCTCAACCACGGGGACAGGCCTCGGCCATTATCTGTGATCTTCGCTTGGGGACCAAAACCCAGATGAATCCTTGCTCTTGGGAAGGGGGAAAGGGGGGAGGGGGAGGGGGAGGGGGAGGTGAGGGAGGGGGGGGGGGAGCAGCGCCTTACGTGGCCGGGAGGGATACGACTGTGTTCTTTTGGATGTATATTTTTTGGAAAAGAAGAGGAAGAGGAAGAAGGAAAAGGAGACAGTAAGAAAAAAAAAGGTAGTGGTGGTGGTGGGGAGGGGGGGAGAATAGGCTGTTCTAAAGGGGAGGGGAGACGAGGCTGTTCTAAAGGGGGGGGGAGAAGAGGCTGTTCTAAAGGGGGGAAGGAGGGAAAGGGGAGGCTGAAGGCTGTTCTTATATCCTTTTATTTCTTTCTTTTTTCCCAACAGATTCTGGAAACGCGTGCCTGGAAAAAAAAGGGGGGGGGGGGCCTCTAATCATAGTCCCTCCCTTTTCTGTGCTGGAATTGTGTAAAGTCTGTCCCTGGAAATGGCTCTATGTGAACCTGAGGGACATGGAGGTATTCTTCGGCTCTTTCTGTATTCCAGGACATGGCTGGAAGGGGGGAAAAAGAAGGAAGGAGGGGTGGAGGAAGGAAGGAGGGGGGAGGGGGAAAGAAGGAGGGGTGGGGAGGGAAAGAAGGAGAAGGAGGGGGGAGGGGGAAAGAAGGAGGTGTGAAGGGGGAAAGAAGAAGAAGAAGGGGGAGGGGGAAAGAAGAAGAAGGAAGGGTGGGAGGGGGAAAGAAGAAGAAGGGGGGGAAGGGGAAGAAGAAGAAGAAGAAGAAGGGGGTGGAGGGGGAAAAGAAGGAGGGGGAAGGGGTAAAGAAGAAGGAGGGATGGTGGAGGTCGAGGTCTTAGAAGGCTACACAGAGTCCAGGTTTTCTCCCTCGTTTTCCATAATCTACTACAATAGTCTGGAAAAATGGCTGGCAAATTATGGAATTTTGGAAAGCCATTCTCGTCCCTTCAGATTTCTTGTGTGTGTAGTTTTCCCTGGACGCTGGAAAGGTCATCTCTTGGCTTGCAGGTCACTGGACTGGACCATCTGGAACTCTGATGCTGGAAGAATTGCGTGTCTTTTGCGTTTATGCTCCAGATCAGTTGAACTTTGCAAGTCCCTCCATCCAGAACTCGAGTAGAATATTCCTTGAGGTATTTGAAATGTTCTTTTGTTCACAGATCTTCAACATGTTATTTGTTTTAGGTACTGGATGTGTTCTTGTGTTCCCCCAGGACGCCCCCTTCCCTCTCTTCCCCTCGACCGATTTTGCACCTGGGGGGGTGAAGTGGGGTCTGCAAACCCTCCATGGTTCATTTTTCATGTCCACGGGATAAGTCTGTTCACGGTGGCCTGGAAACCTTCGGGGCGGGTCTTCAACCTCGCCGTCTGGAGCCAATGAAGGTCCACAAGACCCGAAGATTTATATATATATATATATATATATATATACATATAGATAGATAGATAGATAGATAGATATATTCCTATGAGTCCACGGGGAAAAGGAAACGCGATAAGTTCCCAAGTGCACTTTCGTGTAATAATCACATCATCAGGGGAGAGACAAGAGAGAAATATTTCAGTCAGTTGATATACATTGAAGAGACGAAGCTTGGACGATCGCATGTTTACCCAAATGGCGTCCTAGCTTCGTCTCTTCGATGTATATCAACTGACTGAAATATTTCTCTCTTGTCTCTCCCCTGATGATGTGATTATGACACGAAAGTGCACTTGGGAACTTATCGTGTTTCATTTTCCCCCTTGGACTCATAGGAATATCTTCATCACGCGCAAAATTGTGATCCTTTCCAATATATATATATATATATATATATATATATATATATATATATATATATATATATATATATATATATATATATATATCTTCGTATTTTACATTTCCAGTGAGCCTTAGAGCCTCTTACCAGTCTTGTCATATTCCTGGAAAGGTTGCTCTCGCATTCCATGGGATTTGTGAAGTTCTTGTGGTACTTTCTCACAAAGTGACCCCTGACATTTATGCTTGGTTCGCACTGGAGTTTGGAAAGCGTGTGTCGCCTTCCATGTACTTCTGGAAATGGGTTTCCAGCGGTAGTGTGTCCGTGTGTGTGTGTGTGTGTGTGTGTGTGTGTGTGTGTTTACATGCCTGCTGGAAACGCTGGAGTGCCTGTGGTTTTGTAGGGGCTAACACCAGGGCTAGGCATCTTCGTCCCTTTTAATGTCATGTTCGTCCCCTTAAATGTCATATTCGTCCCCTTATAATGTCATCTTTGTCCCTTTAAATGTCATCTTCGTCTCCTTAAAAATGTCATCTTCTTCGTCCCTTAAATGTCTTCTTCTTCGTCCCTTTAAATGTCATCTTCGTCTCCTTAAATGTCACCTTCGTCCCCTTAATGTCATCTTCGTCCCTTTAAATGTCATCTTCGTCCCTTAAAATGTCATCGTCGTCCCCTTAAAATGTCATCTTCGTCCCCCTAAAATGTCATCTTCGTCCCCCTAAAATGTCATCTTCGTCCCCTTAAAATGTCATCTTCGTCCCCTTAAAATGTCATCTTCGTCCCCTTACAATGTCATCTTCGTCCCTTTAAATGTCATCTTCGTCCCCTTAAACTGTCAAGGATCCCCTTGAACGTTTTCTTCGTCCCTTAAACTCTTAAACGGTCATAGTCTTCCCTTAAACAGTCATCTTCGTCCCCCCACATTTGGAAAATAGCTTAAGGGAGGGGACAGTAGCGGATGAGAATGATGAATGCTCTAGAGATGGAGGGAGGGCGGAGGGCCGCCCTCCCTCCTCCTTCCCTCCCTCTCCCCCCACACGAGTGTAGAAACCAAACCTCCCTCCCCTCTTCTCCCCTCTCTCTCCTCTCCCCTCTTCTCCCCTCTCTCCTCTCCCCTCTTCTCCCCAAACAGTACAAATAACTGATTATAGATGGCAATAAATGGGGCATCTTACGAGTGTAGAACTCCTTTACCTAACTACCCTTGTAGTTAATTGCCAATTGCAGCGAATGGGGAAACTTAACGAGTGTAGAACTGCCTTCTTAACTACCCTTCCTAGTTCATTACGTGCCACGGGGGCATGAGAGTGCTACAATACCCTCCCCAGACCTGACGGGAAGGGGAAGCCCTGTCCCTAAGGTTCACAATCCTCTGTTAGGGTTTGGTGATTACCGCCTTTCGGGGCCTTTAAAGCTGCGTTGGCGGAGCCTTGTGTGTGTGTGTGTGTGTGTGTGCGCTCCGTAACGTAGTGGGGTTACGGCGGTGTTATGAACGGTGGGGGAGGGGGAGTCTCTCTCTCTCTCTCTCTCTCTCTCTCTCTCTCTCTCTCTCTCTCTCTCTCTCTCTCTCTCTCTCTCTCTCTCTCTCTCTCTCCCTCCCCAGGTCAGGCCAGGTTAATCCAAGTATAAAAAGATGGCCTTGCAGGGGGGAGATGGGGAGGGTGAGGGGGGAGGAGGGAAGGGAGGGAGGGGAGATGGGGAGGAGGGAAGGGAGGGGGAGGGGGGGAGATTGCTGCTGCACACCACCCCCAACCCTCCCCTACCCTCCCTTCCCTTCCCCCCTCCCCCCCCTCCCCTACCCCACTCTCCCCCACCCTCGTGTAGGCCTCCGGGGAGGAGGGGAAAGAAGGGGGAGGGGAGAGGGGGGTTGGGGGGGGAGGGGTTAGAGGAAGGGCATGGCGGAAACCCGGAGTGACACGCTGTCTGCTGGCGTTAAAAGCTGCCCTCCCTCCCTCCCTCCCTCCCTCCCTCCAGCCCTCCAGCCCTCCCTCCCTCTCTCCATCCCTCCCTCCCTCCCTCCCTCCCTCCCTCCCTCCCTCCATCTGCTCTCCCCCTCCCTCTCCCTCCCCCTATCCATCCATCCCTACCCTGCTAATTACCGGAGCGTTAACATATCTTCCCCCCCCTCCCTCCCCTCCCTCCCTCCCTCCCCCACACAAAAAAATATATATATATTTATTTTGTATCATTCGATGGATGGATAAGTAGGGGGGGAGGGGTAGGGGGGGTGGTGGGGAGGGGGAGGGTAGGGGTAAAGTGTGGTGGTTTGTAAATATATATATATATATAACATATATATATAGGACCTCAAATGCCGGTGTCGTCTCGACATAGAAAAAGAGGGAGATAGATAGATAGATACAAGGAGGGGGGGAGGGAAGGAGGGGATTGGGGGGAACGAAGAGGGATGGGTCCCCAGGTAAAGCTTTGGGAGGGGGGGAAGACCACCCCCTCCCCCTCGTTTTTGGGCCGGGTCCCTCGGGTCAAAACAGGTCACCAAGGGGAGAGGAGGAGGGGGAGGGGGAGGGGAGGAGAGGGGAGAGACATATAAATTACCCAGCGTCATTGCTGGTCTTATCTCCCCCTGGGGGTGTGGGGGGAGAGGGTTGGGGGCAAGGGGAAGGGGGAAGGGGGAAGGGGGAAAATGAAGGGGGGGAAAAGGGGGGAAGGGGGGAAGGGGGGCGGGGGGGGGGGGCAAAGGGGAGAGGGAAGGGGGCAAAGGAGGGAAGGTGTGACCACACACAAAAACACACAACCGGGGGGGGGGGCGGGGTTTTATAAGGTTTGTGTGTGTGTGTGTGTGTGTGTGTGTGTGTGTGTGTATGTGTGTGTGTGTGGTGTGTATTTTGTGTGTGTGGGTGTGATGTGTGTGTGTGTGTGTGTATGTGTGTGTGTGTGTGTGTGTGTGTGTCAGGTGGGTAACGAACCCTGGGATCCCACTTGTCTTGTCCGGGACAGCGAGGACAAGCTCCCCGGGGGGGAAGCGGGACGCGGGGTCCCCATATCGGAGTGGACATAGACATCCACCGCATTTTCTCCATTTCCTGGTGAAGACGAACCCACCACCCTCTCCCCTCTTTTCAATCCCCCTCCCCCCTTTCCTTCCCCTCTTCCCCCTTCTCTCCCCCTCCTCTTCCCCCCCTCTCTCCCCTCTCCCTCTCCCCCAGGGGTTCTTGGGGTGTGGGGAGAGGAGGAGGAGGAGGGGGAGGGGGTGTCCCACCTTCCCCCCCCCGGGGTAGGGGGGGAGAGGAGGAGGACCACCACCAACCCCTCCCCCCGGGGGTCTTCCCCCCACTCCCCCCCTTACCCTCCCCCCCCCTCCTCCCCCTCCCCCTCCCCCCCTGAGCAACTCATGTGTGTGGGGGGGGAAGTATTTGATTAACAAACTTGGACCATCAAAGGCTTGATGTGGGGGGAGAGGGGGGGGGGGGGAGAGGAGTGGGGGGGAGGGGGTGTTCTGGGGGGGTCGTGTAGATGAGAGAGTGGGGGTTGGGGGGGCCCCGGGGACCCCCCCTTTTGGGGGGTGGGGGCAGGGGAGGGGGAGGAGGGAGATGCAGCGATTCTTATAAGCTGGGGGGGAGAGAAGCGGCTGGGGGGGAGAGCGGCTGGGGGGGAGGTTGTTGGGGGTGTACGTGAAAGCTGGGGAGAAGGCTGAGAGGTGTACGTTAGAGGTGGGGAGAGAATGAGGGGGAGGCTGGGGTGTACGTTAGAGTCGGGAGAGAGACAGGGGGAGGAGGCTGGGCTGTACGTTAGAGCTGGGGAGAAAATGAGGGAGAGGTTGGGGTGTACGTGAAAGCTGGGGAGATAGTGGGGGAGGTGTGGCTGGGATGTACGTGAAAGCTGGGGAGAGAATGAGGGAGGAGGTTGGGGTGTACGTGAAATCTGGGAAGAAAGGGGGGGCAATGGGGGGGTCCCCCCATACTTTTTGGTCTGGCCAGCTGTGGTACATGTCTGTCTGTCTGTGTGAATAATGATAATTATAATTACTATTATTATTATTATTATGATAATTATTCTACTAGTTGATGGTGGCGAGGTTCAGTTAGTGGTACAGCAGCATCAGCTTCTTCTTCACCCCTTCACCCCTGGGGTAATGGGTCAATTTAATGGTTTGGGGAGAGAGAGAGACAGAAGTATCTGTCTGTCTGTCTGTCTTATAATCTCCTCTCCACCGCCTGTCTGTCTGTGTCGCCCCTCTCCCCAAAAGACGGGTCGTGACAGAGGCTCCCAGCGCTGGATGTTGCCTTGGGGGAGAGGGGGAGGGTGTTGGAGGGTGGGGAGCGTTGCTTGGGGAGGGAGTGGGGAGGATGTTGCCCGGGACAAGATCAATGGCAGGAGGAAAGAATAAGACTTGGGGAGAAATGGACGACTTTCCCCGCGCCCCATTGGTGAAGAGGCGAGCATGTGTGGGGAGGGGAGGAGCAGACCGGGGGAGGGTGCTGACGTGGGATGTCTGGGGAGGATAGTCTGGGTGGGGAGATGAACGTGGGTGTCTGAGTATGGATATTCTAAGTGGGGAGGGCAGACGTGGGTGTCTGGGGAGGATAGTCTGGGTGGGGAGGGCAGACGTGGGAGTCTGGGGAGGATAGTGTGGGTAGGAACGGCAGACATGGGAGGATAGCCTGGGTGGGGAGGAGCAGACGTGGGAGCTTAGGTGGAGAAATGACGAGTGACTGGATGGGGAGGATAGTCATGGGAGGTTATTAGGAGGAGTGACTGGATGGGGAGGATAGAAGGTTGGGATGAAGGGGTGAGAACAGCTTGGGGAGCTGAAGGGGAGAACACACGGGGATAGGTAGGGCAGACATGGGAGGTAAGGGGAGGATGAATATAGTGGGGAGCATCCTGTCTGGGGGAGGTTAACCGGTGGGGAGGGAGGGGGGTAATCTTGTATCGTGGGGAATGTGGGAGAGAAAGGAATGTGGGAGTGGGAGTTGTGTGTGGGTGTGGGGGTGGATGGAAGGGGGAGTTGTGCTTGGGGTGTGTCTGAGGGTGTGGGAGATTAGTAGGTGTTGGGGAGATTAGGGTTGGGAGAGAGAGAGAGAGTGTGTGGGGTGTGGGTGTGGAGGTAGATGTGGGAGTAAAGATATCAACGAGTGTGTAGGGTGGGGAGGTTGTGGGGAGAGGAGGCGGCAGTGTATCTGGGGAGATAAGGGTGAGTTGGAGGACTGTGGGAGACGAGCTGGGCCGCCCTTCTTTCTCCCCATCTCCCCATCTGCTCCCTCCCCCCCCTGTAAACATTTGTATTGTGGGGAGTTTAATTTTGGGGGGTTGCCCAGTGTTGACACCTACGGGCCGTAAATATGGCTGACCAATGTAATTATAAATTACTTTCGTACGTGGTGAAGGTAATCCATCTATGGCTGACCAATGTAATTAATTTTGAATTTTCGATTTTTAAATTTATGAATTTTTTAATTATTTTTTTTTTTTCAATCGAGAAATTTAAATGTTGTGAAAAACGATGAAGGAATGTTGACTGTACGTGGTGGAGTGGCTGTGTACGTGGCGGAGTGGGTGTGTACGTGGTGGAGTGGCTGTGTACGTGGTCAGGGTGGCTGTGTACGTGGTGAGAGCTGCTGTGTACGTGGTGAGGGCTGCTGTGTACGTGGTCAGAGCTACTGTGTACGTGGTCAGAGCTGCTGTGTACGTGGCGAAGTGGCTGTGTAAAGTTTTTAGGGCGGGGCCGTGTACTGGCGGAGTGCGTGTACGGGTAAAGGCGGCCGTGTACGTGGAGGGGGCCGCGTAGGGATGAATGACCGCTTTTCCTGCACGTGGCGTAACGCGGTCGCTTTACGCAGTGTGGAGACGCTTCGTCCCTACCGGTTAGCTTGTTGCCAATGTTTTTATGGAGGCGAGTCCTTTCCCCTGGGGAAAAAGGGGGAGGGAAGGGAAAGGGGACGGGTGGTCACTCACATCTCCCCTCACCTTCACCCCCTCACCTCCATCCTCCCCACACACCCAGCCCCGTTTGTGGGTAAGGGGAGGTTATGCTGTGGGGAAATACACCCCAGCATAATGACCCCCCACCCCCCCCCCCCCCCCTCTCCCCTTCCTCTCTCTTTCCTTTCCCTCTCTCCTCTCTCTCCTCTTCTCTCTCCTCTCCCCTTCCGGGGACCCCGCCTCTCCTTTCCCCCCGTCGTCGCACCTCCTCCCCCTCCTCCCCCCGCTCTCCCCTTCTCCCCGCTCTCCCCTCTCCCCCCCCTCCCCCTCCCGCTCCCCCCCTCACCGCAGGTAAATCGAGTAAAGCTTTTCCTTTTGGCCCTAGTGAAAATTGAATACTTTTTCTTGCCTTTTAGAAAACGGGCCGGGTTATATATATAAAATATATATATATATATATATATATATATATAATAAATATATATAAATAGTGTGTGTGGTGTGTTGTGTGTGTGTGTGTGTGTGATTATTTTATTTTTTTATTGTTTTGAGAGGAGAAGAGAAGAGAGAGAGAAGAGAGAGAGAGAGAGAGACAAGGAATAGAGAGAGAGAGAAGAGAGAGAGAGAGAGAGAGAGAGAGAGAGAGAGAGAGAGAAGGAGAGAGAAGAAGAGAGAGAGAGAGAGAGAGAGAGAGAGAGAGAAAGGAGAAGAGAGGGGAGTAAAGAGAAGAGAGGAGAGAGAGAGAAGAGTACAGAAAGAGAGAGCGGGAGGAGAGAAAAAAAAAAAGAGAAGAGAGGGGAGGAGAGAGAGAGAAGAGAGAGAGAGATACAGAAAGAGAGAGCAGAGGAGAAGAGAGAGAGAGAGAGAGAGAGAGAGAGAGAGAGAGAAGAGAGAAAGAGTAAAAAGAGAGAGAAGAGGAGAAGTAGAGAGAGAGAGAGAAGAGAGAGAGAGAGAGAGAGAGCAGAAAGAGAAAGGGGAGAAGAGAGTAGGGGAGCGAGAAAAGGAGAAGAGGAGAGAGGAGAAGAGAGAGGAGAGAGAGAGAGAGGAGAGAACGTTTAAACGCGCAACAGCGACGCGTAAAAAATATTTTTTTTATTTTCAAAAAAAGGAAAAAATGTCTTATCGTCCGAAAAGGCTTTTGGCACTGTCTCCCCTCCCTCCCCCCCCCTCCCTCCCTCCCCCCCCTTCCCCCTTCCCCCTCCCCCCCTCTTCCTCCCCCCTCCTCCCTCCTCCCCCCCCTCCCTCCCTCCCCTTTTTTAAAAATTCTTAAAAGTGACCCACCCCCTCCCCCACCCCCCCCACCCCCTCCCCCACCCCAGGGCATACACAAACGCGGGGGGGGGGGGTGTTGGGGGGGAGGTGTTATCTGTTATCTGGAACGAGTTGGGAGGGGCCCTCACCCCCCCCGCCCTTGTGTTTAAAGTGACATCGTGTTCTCCCAGTTTTTCTCTGCTCTCTCTCTCCTCTCTCTCTCCCCCTCTTTTCTCTTCTCTCTTTTCTTCCCATCCCCCTCCCCTCTCTCCCCTTCCTTTTCCCAATGGCCTCCACCGCGCATCTCCATCACTTTCCTCCTCTCCCCCATCTCTTTCCCCTTCCCTACCTGGCCCCCTCCCCCCTCTCCCATCCCAGCTTGGGGTTTTAAAGGGGGAGGGGGGGTAGTCTAGTCTGTCATGGGGGGTGGGTGGGGGAGCTGCTTGGTGCCGGCTGTCCACCCCCCTCCCCCACCCCTCCCCCCCCCCCCCACCACGCCCCCCCTCCTCCTTCTCCTGGATACATTCCCCCCCCCCACCCACCTGCCAAGGGGGGGGGGGGGGGGGGGAAGAGGGCCTAGCTGGCTGCTCGGTCCCCAACCACCCCCCCCCCTTCACCCCCCCCCCTCCCCCCCCCCCCACCCACCCCCTCACCCCCCTCCTTTTCCTTCCTCCTTTCCCTTTCCTTCCTTCCTTCCTTTTCCCCGAGATTTATCCCCTCCCCCCCCTCCCCCCCTTAACCCCCCCTCCCCTCCCCCCCCTCCCCCCGTACCCGGGGCTGGGGGAGGGGGGAGGGGGGGGGAGGGGGGTATGAAAAGACTAATGGCAGTTTACCCCCGCGTCGTGACCAAACACGATTGGGGCCCCCCCGGGGGGGAAGAAGGGGGGGGGGAGGAAGCGTTCTGGTCCTCCCCTTCCCCCCCCCTTTCCCCTTCCCCCTATCCCCTTCCCCCCCCCCAGACAACACCACCACCACCCCCCCCACCACGGCCTGCTAACCTGACAAAAAACCCCTTGGCCCCCCCCCCCTCCTCTCTCTTCCCTTCCCCTTTAAACCCCCCTCCCCCCCTCCCTCCCCCCCTTACTCCCCCGTCCCCTTCCATCCTTCCTTCCTTCCACTTCTTCTTTTCCCTTCCTCTCCCCCTTCCCTTTCCCTGTCTCCCCCCCCCCCCACTTTCCCCTCCTTTTTTTCCTTCCGCCAACACCGTCACAAATTACCACCTTTCTCTCTCTCTCTCTCTCTCTCTCTCCCTCGTCCTCATCTCTCTCTCCTCTCTCTCTCTCTTCCTCCTGTGTCCCGTGCATTGCTCATTCCTCCTGTACATCTTCCTGCCTCCTGTACACCCTGTTGTACACCCTCCTGCTTCTTGTACACCCTGTTGTACACCCCCTGCCTCTTGTACACTCTCCTGTACATCCTGCTGTACACCCTCATGCCTTCTGTACACCGTCCTACCCCCTGTACACCCTTCTGCCTCTTGTACACCCTCCTGTACACCCTTTTGCCTCCTGTACACTTTCCTGCCTCCTGTATACTCTTCTGTACACCGTCATGCCCCTCGTACACCCTCCTGTACACCCTTTTGCCTCCTGTACACTCTCCTGCCTCCTGTACACTCCTCTGTACACCGTCATGCCCCTGGTACACCCTCCTGTACACCCTGCTCTGGCCTGCTGTGATATAGTATTCTCTGTGAAGTATACAAATTGTGCGGTCGGGGTTGTCCCTTCCCTTCCTGCGGGAAGGGAAGGGAAGGGAAGGGTTCCATCCCTCCCCTCACACAGGAGGGGAATGGGAAGTGTCTCACCCTCCCCTCCCACATAAAGAGAAAGGAAAGGGTCCTACCCTCCCCTCCCACATGGAGGGAAGGCTCCTACCCATCCCCTCCTACGTGAAGGGGAAGGAAAGACTCCCCATCCTCCCTTCCCACATGAAGGGAAAGGAAAGGGTCCCACCCTCCTTTCCCACATGAAGGGAAAGCTCCTACCCATCCCCTCCCACATGAAGGGAAAGGAAAGACTCCCACACTCCTTTCCCACGTGGAGGGAAGGCTCCCACCCTCCCCTCCCACATGAAGGGAAAGCTCCCACCCTCCCCTCCCACGTGAAGGGAAAGGAAAGACTCCCATCCTCCCTTCCCACATGAAGGGAAAGGAAAGACTCTCATCCTCCTTTCCCACATGGAGGGAAGGCTCCCACCCTCCCCTCCCACATGGAGGGAAGGCTCCCACCCTCCCCTCCCACATGAAGGGAAAGCTCCTACCCATCCCTTCCCACATGAAGGGAAAGGAAAGACTCCCACCCTCCTTTCCCACATGGAGGGAAGGCTCCTACCCTTCCCTCCCACATGAAGGGAAAGCTCCTACCCTCCCCTCCCACATGAAGGGAAAGCTCCTACCCTCCCTTCCCACATGGAGGGAAGGGAAGGAGTTCCTTTGAACAGATTGAAGGAATATTTTCTTCTGGATTTCTTCCCTTCGAGTTGTGGGACACGTCCCTGCTGGCGACATGTTCGAAAGGCAAGTTATAAAGGATGTTAAAACAGGATTTTCGCCTCTGATTGCCGTGGTGCGCAATAAAGTTGCAAGCCACAGATGATTCGGCCCCTTTAAACTGAGCAGACCACAACAACAACAATAACAACAACAATAACTACAATGCAACTACAAGAACAACACTTAGTGGTATGTGTTTTTGGTGGGAGATCGGCGGAATGGCATTGTGCTGTGGTGTGATCACTCAGTTCCCCCCACCTCTCTCTCTCTCTCTCTCTCTCTCTCTCTCTCTCTCTCTCTCTCTCTCTCTCTCTCTCTCTCTCTTTCTCTCTCTCTCTCTCACCGTGGTTCTGTGCAAGATCTCCACGGGTGTGTACACACACACACACACACACACACACACACGCACATCATGGCTCTTCTGTTTGACCCCCCCCCCCACCCCACGACTTAAAGGTGAAGTTGGTACAGGATACACTCACTGCTTGTTCTTGGGTTCATGAGGGTGTTAAAACACCCAGTCATCAGTGAATCATTAATATCTTACTCTTCTCTCTCTTCTCTTTTTTTTTTTTTCAAGAAGTTCGTCGGATCCATCCTACTATGTTTTTCTTTCCCCTTGGCTGAAGTGACAATTTTGTAGTTCTTCTTCTTGTTCTTTTGGGTCAAAGAGGAATGTCTCTTGTGTATGTGGGGCTCCAGCATTGTTCAAGTGTTCCATAAGATGTCTTAATAATAAATTGATTAAAATATGTTGTCCATAAGATGTCTTAATAATAAATTGATTAAAATATGTTGTCCATAAGATGTCTTAATAATAAATTGATTAAAATATGTTGTCCATAAGATGTCTTAATAATAAATTAATTAAAATATGTTGTCCATGAGATGTCTTAGTGATTAATTCGTTAACATATGTTGAAGCTGATTCAATGGTTGATTATTATGTAAATGGAGCTCAATTTTTTTTTTAGGATATTTCCAGTTTGGCTCATGGCTGCTAAGACGATAAAGTAATGCTTATGTAGCTTTGTGTAAGGGTTTTTCCAGGAAAGAATGATGGGGGGAGAGTAAGAATGGACGATGAAGATCATCACAGACTTAGTGAACTATGACGTGTAACTTGTCTGCTTCCAGGAGGAACAAAAGGTTTCTTCCTTTTTTTTTAAATTGCCTGGAAAGGCAGCGTCATCAGATGGTATGACTTTAAAAAGTCTTTCTTTTCTGCTCTCTTCGTCTGGAATGTGGAAGCGTTCGTGGCAATCCAGTGTTCTGGATGGATTTCTTCAGATCTTCACTTCCTTTGGATTTCCAGGAGGTAAGGTACCTTTTGGTCCCACGGTTTCCAGGAGGTAAGGTACCTTTTGGGCCCACGGTTTCCAGGAGGTAACGTACCTTTTGGGCCCACGGTTTCCAGGAGGTAACTCACCTTTTGTGCCCACGGTTTCCAGGAGGTAACGTACGTACCTTTTGGGCCCACGGTTTCCAGGAGGTAATGTACGTACCTTTTGGGCCCACGGTTTCCAGGAGGTAACTCACCTTTTGTGCCCACGGTTTCCAGGAGGTAATGTACGTACCTTTTGGGCCCACGGTTTCCAGGAGGTAACGTCCCTTTTGGGCCCACGGTTTCCAGGAGGTAACTCACCTTTTGTGCCCACGGTTTCCAGGAGGTAACGTACCTTTTGGGCCCACGGTTTCCAGGAGGTAACTCACCTTTTGGGCCCACGGTTTCCAGGAGGTAACTTACCTTTTTTTTGGCCCATATGGGAGACTTGAGGTCGTGCCTGGAACAATAAAAGCAGAACACAGTTTGGGAACCGTACCTCTGGAAGCACTCTGGTGTACGTGGAAGCCCTGGAAAGTCTTGTCTGATGTCCGTGGAGGCACTGGAAGCTGTTGGAGCGTGCGTGGAGGTTCTGGAAATTGACGTAGGCCCTTAACAAGGCCTTGGAAACTGTCGTATGGACGCGATCCTGGAATCTGAAGTCTTGTGTGAGTCCAGGAAGCTGCTGTATGGTGTACGGCGAGGGGCGGCCCCTGGAAAGGTGGTGGTCGCTGATGTACGGAGATGTCCTGGAAAACTTGTTAGGCGTCCGTGATAAGTCCTGAAGACCAGTTCGCAACCACCCACTTCTTTTGATCCGTTGGCTAAGAAGTGTCTCTCTCTCTCTCTCTCTCTCTCTCTCTCTCTCTCTCTCTCTCTCTCTCTCTCTCTCTCTCTAACTTGGGCAGAGAGCCTGAGGCTCCAGGCATGATATATTCTCCCTCATACCCCCTTACAGGTTATGGGTTTTCCTCTTTAAGACTTGGTAACTTTGTCCTGGAAGGTCTGCAGTCTGTTCCAGGTCACACACACACACACACACACACACACACACACACACACACACACCATCGGCGGTTGGACTTCTCCTTTCCCTTCCCTTCCTCAAGAAAACACACTGCCAGAAGTTTGTTCAAATATACTTTATCAGAACTTTCCAAAATGTTTATACCTTCCCACCAAGTTTCTTCTTGTCCCCCTCCTCACCTCCTTCTTCCCCTCCCTCCCTCCTTCCCTCCCCTCCTTCTTCCCCTCCTTCAAGCTTCGAGGCGTTCCAGATACTTAAAGACTTTTCCAGAATGGACCACACGACTCTTTCGCTGGAAACTTTGCATTATATATATATTTTTCTTCTCATGGGCCTTCATTTACGTTCTGGATCTACTTTGGCGACAACGTTGAAACTTTGGGGTTTACCTCCGTGGGAACTTTTTGTCCAGGGTTCAAAAGGTGTTAGAAAAAGAAAGACCTGTAAGGAGGAGGGCTGTTGGGTTAGAGTTCACGATGGCCACCTTAACGACCCTTGTAGTTGATGGGACTAATTGCCCCGACCAGCCAACCAGAGAGACGGGGTGTGGTGGGTAGGTGGTTTGAAGACCAGTTTGCTAGTGGGTTTCCAGTCCTTTGGACAAAGGACTAGAAATTGAAACCGGAGCCGAGTCATATGGAAAAGCAGATTAATGGAGATGGATGCGTTTCTAGGGCGAGGCCTCGTAACCAGGCCTGGTAACAAGGGCCGGGATCATTGTGAGAGAGAGATCACAGACCATGGGGTACATTCAGGGCTTTTGAGAATAGTTAGGGGGCCGCCGGCGGGGCCGGGGCCTGGAGCACACGGGTTCGAACCCCTGGAATGGCAGGGAAAGACCAGCTGGAAAGGGAGGGAGGGAGGTGGTGGTGGGTGAGGAGAACAGGCATTGATTTGTATGTTTCTCTTTGTATGTTTTTTCCTTGTCGATGCAAGGTGGTGCAGGGGCGGGAGATGGATGGAAAGAAGAGGGAGAGGAGGAAGAGGAAGAGGAAGAGGAGGAGGAAGAAGAAGAAGAAGAGGAGGAAGAGGGGGGAAAAATAAAGAAGGAAGGATTATGTTTTGGTTGTAAGACTTATGGCTCGAATGCGTTTCTCTCTCTCTCTCTCTCTCTCTCTCTCTCTCTCTCTCTCTCTCTCTCTCTCTCTCTCTCTCTCTCTCTTCCTCTCATACATACATATATTTTTTTTTTTTCAGCAATCATTTAAAGGGGAGGTTGGAATGGAGTGGCGGGTGGACCCGTGTGTGTCCTCACGGCGTGGTACATATGCCTCCTCTTGTGTGCCACCTTGCTTTTAATTAAGCCTCTCTCTCTCTCTCTCTCTCTCTCTCTCTCTCTCTCTCTCTCTCTCTCTCTCTCCGTCCGTCTGTGCATTCATCAGAGAGATTGCTTTCATCGCTACGGTTGGAGGCACTACTAGTGTGAGAACACACACCCCCCATTTTCCACCCACCCCAAACACCCACCCACCCACCCACCCATCCAACCCACCCAACCCACCCAACCCACCCACCCACCCACCCACCCATGCTTTGTGACGAGCTACTGAATTCGCTTTGCTTCCCTTGTTATGACGGTCTGCTAAATCAAGTGGGTGGGTGGGTGGGTGGTGGTTTTTGGAGGGGGGGTGGAGAAGTGAGGGTGAGGGTGGGAGAAGAAATAGAGAGAGAGAGAGATGAGAGAGAGAGAGAGAGAGAGAGAGAGAGAGAGAGAGAGAGAGAGGAGGGAGGGGTATTTGGGGGAATGGATGGATGGGGGGGGGGGGACACATGCCCCACCGAAACGACCCATTTCCCCCAATCTTGCGACACGTAAACAACGCACTCGTTCCGAGGAGATGGGGAAAGGGGAGGGGGGACGGGGGGGGGGGCGATTCCCGGGGAAGGACTCAACAGCCATCCACAACCACAACCCACCTTCTTCTTCTTGATCACCTGGACCGCCGGGCCACCAATCGAATGGTGAGGCTAAGATTAGGATGGAGCACCGAGTTTCTCTCTCTCTCTCTCTCTCTCTCTCTCTCTCTCTCTCTCTCTCTCTCTCTCTCTCTCTCTCTCTCTCTCTCGGGAGAGGCATGCCACTCCCTCGGCGGCGTTTTCTTTCGTCTTTTTTTTTTATTATTGCAACCTCAAGGGTTGGAAGCTCCTCTCCCGTTTTTTTTTGTTTTGTTTGTTTACTTTGTCGTTCGGAAACAACCCCCTCCCCCCCTCTCCCCCCAGTTACTCCTTGACTGTACCTCGGCTGTGTGATGGACTGGACCATCACCACTCTACAGTTACGTGCTGACTGTCCCATCCCATCCCCTGTGATGACTGTCCCATCCCATCCCCTGTGATGACTGCCCCATCCCATCCCCTGTGATGACTGTCCCATCCCATCCCCTGTGATGACTGTCCCATCCCATCCCCTGTGATGACTGCCCCATCCCATCCCCTGTGATGACTGTCCCATCCCATCCCCTGTGATGACTGCCCCATCCCATCCCCTGTGATGACTGTCCCATCCCATCCCCTGTGATGACTGTCCCATCCCATCCCCTGTGATGACTGTCCCATCCCATCCCCTGTGATGACTGCCTCATCCCATCCCCTGTGATGACTGTCCCATCCCATCCCCTGTGATGACTGTCCCATCCCATCCCATCCCATCCCAGAGTTCAGAGGCAGCCGGGCAGTGTTGCCAAGGCCCGACAAGATCTTGTTAGGCTGGAAGGGATAACGAAGGCATTAGTATGTACACGGCGTTGTCAACCCTGATGACGACCTCGGGGTTGTTGAATGGGGGGGTTGGGGAGGTTGGGGAGGGGGGAAGGGGGAGTTTGGGAGGTTGGGGAGGGGGAAAGGGGGGTTTGGGAGGTTGGGGAGGGGGGTTTGGGAGGTTGGGGAGAGGGGAAAGGGGGGTTTGGGAGGTTGGGGAGGGGGGAAGGGGGTTGGTGAGGGGAAGGGGGGTTTAAAAGTTTGGGGAGGGGGGAAGGAGGAGTTTGGGGAGGTTGGGGAGGGGGGAAGGGGGTTGGTGAGGGGAAGGGGGTTTTGGGTGGTTGGGGAGGGGGGTTAGGGAAAGGGATGTTGTGTGTGTGTGTTATGTGTGTGTGTGTGTGTATGTATACATTTCCTGCGAAAGTGGTCCTTGTGGCCGATGTCCAGTGGGGCGAAAGTGGCCTTGCATAGCGGCGAGGAGGAGGAGGAGGAGGTCCGTCTTGAGAGGACTCCCCCGCCCGCCAGAGATTGGACTTTCCCTGTGACGTCACAGGGTGGAGGGTGGGGTGTGTGGTGATGATGTTGATGTTTGCCCGAAGGACGAGATGTGCTGTCATGGCGGGGGTTGGGGGGTTGGGGGTGTGGTTGGGGTTGGGTTGGGGGTTTGGTTGGGGTTGGGGGTTTGGTTGGGGTTGGGTTGGGGTTTGTTTGGGGTTGGGGGTTTGGTTGGGGTTGGGGGTTTGGTTGGGGTTGGGGGTTTGGTTAGGGTTGGGGTTTGGTTGAGGTTGGAGTTGGGGGTTAGTTGGGGTTGGAGTTGGGGGGTTGGTTGGGGTTTGGTT
>NC_092235.1:22446490-22448990 GCF_036320965.1 Panulirus ornatus
TGTGAAAGTGCCCGTTCATATACACTATATATATATATATATATATATATATATATATATATATATATATATATATATATTTATATATATACCCTCCGTATGTTCACAGTGGGCACAGGTCATTGCATCCCTCCCCCTCCCCCTTAAATTGGGCACGCGTTACCCCCCCATTCCCCCCTATAGAGTGGGTACAAGCCCCCTCCCCTCGAGCCCCCCCCCCACTAACAAGGTTGGGGGTGTAGGGGGTTGAAGTGGGGGGGGGGGACCAGCGTGTCTTAAGTTGGACAGTCGAGCTACGGAGAGGGGGAGGGGGGGGAGTGAGAGTGGGGAGGGGGAGGAAGGGGGAGTGAGAGTGGAGAGGGGAAGGAGGGGGGAGTGAGAGTGTGGGGGGTGGAGGGGGGGCGACGTGAAAAAGAACCTTTCTGTTTAATTACGGCTGGGAGCGTCATGGTGAGAGTAGGTGAGAGGAGGGAGAGTTGGGGAGGGATGTAGGAGTTGTGGGGATAGGTAGGGGGGGGGAGGGGAGGGATGGATGGATGGGATGGGGGGAGTGGCTTGAGGGAGGGGAGGATGGATAGTGAGGGAGGGGAGTGTTGGTTAGGAAGGGTGTTGTGAGGGAGAGTGTTGGAGAGGAAGGGAGGTGAGGGAGAGTGTTGGAGAGGACGATAATGTTGAAGAAGTGCAGTGATGGAGGATTATAGGGAAGGAGAGAATGAAGTAGATGGAGTAGATGTGTGACGAATGAGGTGAGGGAGAAGGGGCAGAGAGATGGAGGAGGGAGAGAGGGAGGATAGGCAGAAAGATGGAGGAGGAAGGAGGAGAGGCAGAGAGATGGAGGGAGGGAAGGAGGAGAGGCAGAGAGATGGAGGGAGGGACGGACGGAGGAAGGAGAAGCAGAGAGATGGAGGAGGGAGGGAGGGAGAAGAGGCGAAGCAGGAAGATGGAGGAGGGAGGGAGGGAAGGAGGGAGGGAAAGGTCCCTTCCCTCCCTTCCTAACTACAACTTTAAAGTTACTAAGTTTCTCAGAAGAGGTTGTAGAGACGACACCAGACAAACTTTCCCCCGGGTAACTTGTAACTGGGGGCTTCTGGGGGAGGGGAGGGGTTGTCTTCTGGGGGAGGGGAGGGGTTGTCTTCTGGGGGAGGAGGGGTTGTCTTCTGGGGGAGGGGAGGGGTTGTCTTCTGGGGGAGGGGAGGGGTTGTCTTCTGGGGGAGGGAAGGGTTGTCTTCTGGGGGAGGGGAGGGTTGTCTTCTGGGGGAGGGGAGGGGTTGTCTTCTGGGGGGAGGGAGGGGTTGTCTTCTGGGGGAGGGGTTGTCTTCTGGGGGAGGGGAGGGGTTGTCTTCTGGGGGAGGGGAGGGGTTGTCTTCTGGGGGAGGGGTTGTCTTCTGGGGGAGGAGGGTTGTCTTCTGGGGGAGGGGAGGGGTTGTCTTCTGGGGAGGGGAGGGGTTGTCTTCTGGGGGAGGGGTTGTCTTCCTGGGGGAGGGGAGGGGTTTGTCTTCTGGGGGAGGGGAGGGGTTGTCTTCTGGGGGAGGGGAGGGGTTGTCTTCTGGGGGAGGGGAGGGGTTGTCTTCTGGGGGGAGGGGAAGGGGTTGTCTTCTGGGGAGGGGAGGGGTTGTCTTCTGGGGGGAGGGGAGGGGTTGTCTTCTGGGGGAGGGGAGGGGTTGTCTTCTGGGGGAGGGGAGGGGTTGTCTTCTGGGGGGAGGGGAGGGGTTGTCTTCTGGGGGAGGGGAGGGGTTGTCTTCTGGGGGAGGGGAGGAGTTGTCTTCTGGGGGAGGGGAGGGGTTGTCTTCTGGGGGAGGGGAGGGGTTGTCTTCTGGGGGGGTACATATACTGGGGCTGGGGGGGGGGGTCATGTGGTGCTGGGGTGACCTTTCTACTGTCATACCGTCTCTTGTGGACACAAACATTGACCTTCCAGCATTTACCTTACCTTCTAGCATTTACCTTACTTTCCAGCATTTACCTTACCTTCCAGCATTTACCTTACCCTCCAGCATTTACCTTACCATCCAGCATTTACCTTACCTTCCAGCATTTACCTTACCCTCCAGCAATTACCTTACCTTCCAGCATTTACCTTACCTTCCAGCATTTACCTTACCTTCCAGCATTTACCTTACCTTCCAGCATTTACCTTACCATCCAGCATTTACCTTACCTTCCAGCATTTACCTTACCTCCAGCAATTACCTTACCTTCCAGCATTTACCTTACCTTCCAGCATTTACCTTACCTTCCAGCATTTACCTTACCCGCCAGCATTTACCTTACCTTCCAGCATTTACCTTACCTTCCAGCATTTACCTTACCCTCCAGCATTTACCTTACCTTCCAGCATTTACCTTACCTTCCAGCATTTACCTTACCTTCCAGCATTTACCTTACCTTCCAGCATTTACCTTACCCCCAGCATTTACCTTACCATCCAGCATTTACCTCAGCTTCCAGCATTTACCTTACCTTCCAGCATTTACCTTACCTTCCAGCATTTACCTTACCT
>NC_092235.1:22458990-22466490 GCF_036320965.1 Panulirus ornatus
CCTCCTCCTCCTCCTCCTCCTCTCCCCTCCAGCTTAACTGTGGCCTCCGTTCTCTTCTCCCCCAGCTTGACTGACCGTTGGCTCTCCCCTCCCCCTCCCCTCCCACAGCTTAACAACAACATCACCCCCTCCTCCTCCCCATCATCGCCAGCTTGAGCGTCGCTCTTCTCTCCCCCCCCACAAAGCTTAACCCTCCCCCCCCACCCCAGCTTGACCATCCTCCCCCCCTCAAGCTTAACCCTCCCCCCCACCCCAGCTTGACCCTCCCCCACCCCAGCTTAACCCTCCTCCACCCCAGCTTGGCCCTCCTCCCTCCCTCCCCCAGCTTGACCCTCCTCCCCCACCCCAGCTTGACCATCCTCCCCCCTCAAGCTTGACCCTCCCCCACCCCAGCTTGACCATCCTCCTCCACCCCAGCTTGGCCCTCCTCCCTCCCTCCCCCAGCTTGACCCTCCTCCCTCCCTCCCCCAGCTTGACCCGTTACAGTCTTGCCACAGCTTAATTTCAGACTTCCTGTCTCCCAGCTTCATGTTACCTCCCCACACCCCCCCCCCTCCCCCTCCCCCTCCATTCCTCCCCAACTGACTGCCATTCCCCATGGTGGGGCACCACGGGGGCCCCGTGGGGGTTGACGAGGGCGAAGGAGAAGGGCACGGCCCTCCCCCCCGGGTGGGAAGTGGGCCCCCCACCACCGCGCGCCCGCAGCATGGCCTAGGTGTTCATCCCGCCCTCGACACAGCTTCTACGGATAACCGTATAGACACACACACACACACACACACACACACACATACACACACACACACACACACACACACACGCACACACACAGACGCGGCCTGTGACCTCCCCTCCCCCCCGAGGTCATGTGAAGTAGCCCAGGTCACACGTAGTACTCAAAGGTCACGGGAGGGGCTGAGCATGGGTGGGTGGTCACACTCAAGTCATTAGCGGTTGCCTAGAGTAATTAAGCCCCGCCTACAGTAATTAAGGGCCTTATACAGTGATTAAACCCCGCCTACAGTAATTAAGGGCCTTATACAGTGATTAAGCCCCGCCTACAGTAATTAAGGGCCTTATACAGTGATTAAGCCCCGCCTACTGTAATTAAGGGCCTTATACAGTGATTAAACCCCGCCTACAGTAATTAAGGGCCTTATACAGTGATTAAACCCCGCCTACAGTAATTAAGGGCCTTATACAGTGATTAAGCCCCGCCTACAGTAATTAAGGGCCTTATGCAGTGATTAAGCCCCGCCTACAGTAATTAAGGGCCTTATACAGTGATTAAGCCCCGCCTACAGTAATTAAGGGCCTTATAAAGTAATTAAACGCTGCCTACAGTAATTAAGGGCCTTATGCAGTAATTAAGCCCCACCTACTGTAATTACGGGCCTTATACAGTAATTAAGCCCGTCTTCAGTAATTAAGGCCCTCCTAGTACAGTAATTAAACCCTGCCTACTGTAATTAAGGGCCTAATACAGTAATTTAGCCCTACAGTAATTACGGGCCTAATACAGTAATTAAGCCCCACCTACAGTAATTAAGCCCCACCCACCCCCCTTCCTCCTCCTCCTTCCCCCCCAAGACAATTGGGGGGGGGGATTCTCCCACCCCCCCAAAACAAGTGTTTTGATCATGTTCTCTCTCTCTCTCTCTCTCTCTCTCTCTCTCTCTCTCTCTCTCTCTCTCTCTCTCTCTCTCTCTCTCTCTCTCACACACACACACACACACCTTTGCCCTGGTTGACCCTAACTGTAGGTCTCTCCTCTTCCCCCCCTCCCCCTCTCTCCCCTCCCTCCCTTCCCCTCTAACCACCCACCCCCCCTCCCCACCTTTTGACCCTGGCATTATATGGCCGGCGCTCCTACCCACGACAACAGAGAATATAGCACTTAAGGTGCTATGCCAATAAGGGTGACATTAGGCCACTCTAATAATGCTAATACTACAACAACATTGTACTTTAAATAAAAAAAACCTTTTTTTTATATATATAGTATTTTGACCCTATCTGGTGGGGGGGGAGGGGGGTCTCTGTGGTATGGTGGTAGGGGGGGTGGTAGACGACCCCCCCACCCCCCTCCATCCTGACCCCCCCTACCCTAGCCCTGAATTCTGTTTTTCACCTTTGACCTCCGTCTGTGGCACGCGACCTTGACCTCTGGCACTGTCTCTCGTCCCTCAGGGTCGTCGGTCATGACCTCAAGGTCGAATCACTTACGACCCTTTTGCCGCCCTGGGCCTGACCTTTGACCTTCGACCTTTTTATTTCTCAGCCCGGCCCCCCCCCCCCCCCGTGTGTGTGTGTGCGCGCGCGCGCGCTCCCCTACTGGCATTTTATCACTTGACCCCCAAAAGGTCTTGACCTTTGACCTTAACCTGGGAAGACCTGAGTGGGCTGTTAGGGGCGAACGAGTGGCCGGTGTGTGTGTGTGTGACGAGGCAGTTCCTTGATTGTGTGGGGGGGAAAACCATTTTGTTTGGTGTCTGTGTATTAAGCCTTTTAGGAGGGGGGGGGGTCTTGCGTCGGGGGATGGGGGGAGAGAAGAGGGGGGAGGATGTATTACCCAATCCTCGACAAGAGGTGAGGAGGAAGGGGGGGTGGGTGGGGGGTTTGAAGCGGGGGGGAGGGGACGAGGGGGATTGGATGCTGAGGTTGTGTGTGTGTGTGTGTGTGTGTGTGTGTGTGTGTGTGTGTGGAGGGAGGATGGGATTAGATGCTGTGGCTGTTGGGGGGATTGGGATTGGGATTGGATGCTGTGCCTGTGGTGGGGAGTGGGGGAAGGGATTGGATGCTGTGGCTGTCTGGGGGGAGGATTGGGGATTGGATGCTGTGTCTGTGGTGGGGAGTGGGGGAAAGGGATTGGATGCTGTGGCTGTGGTGGGGGAGTGGGGGAGGATTGGGGATTGGATACTGTGTCTGTGGTGGGGAGTGGGGGAAGGGATTGGATGCTGTGGCTGTGGTGGGGAGTGGGGGAGGATTGGGGATTGGATGCTGTGTCTGTGGTGGGGAGTGGGGGAAGGGATTGGATGCTGTGGCTGTCTGGGGGGAGGATTGGGGATTGGATGCTGTGTCTGTGGTGGGGAGTGGGGGAAAGGGATTGGATGCTGTGGCTGTGGTGGGGAGTGGGGGAGGATTGGGGATTGGATACTGTGTCTGTGGTGGGGAGTGGGGGAAGGGATTGGATGCTGTGGCTGTGGTGGGGAGTGGGGGAGGATTGGGGATTGGATGCTGTGTCTGTGGTGGGGAGTGGGGGAAGGGATTGGATGCTGTGGCTGTCTGGGGGAGGATTGGGGATTGGATGCTGTTGCTGTGTCGAGATTGGTAGCATCATGGAGGATTGAGGGGGATTGGGGAGGGGTGGGGGGGAAGGGAAATCATCTCCCTTTGAAAAATGGTCTTGTGGGGAGGAGGGGGTAGGGAATGGGTAAGAGGAAGGGGGAGGAAGGGGGGTAGGGAATGGGTAAGAGGAAGGGGGAGGATGAGGGGGGTAGGGAATGGGTAAGAGGAAGGGGGGGGGAGGAGGAGGAAGGGGGGAGGGGGAGATATGAAAAATTTTGCATAATAGACGTGGTTGATAGATACGCCTCGGGGGGGGGAAGGGTATAAGATGACCCCCACCCCCCTCACCTCCCCTCCCTCACCCTCCTCCCCTTCCCCTTTCCCTCCCCCACAAGTCGTCTCTCCCCCTCCCCCCTCCCCTTCTCTACGCCGCCCCCCCTTCCCCTCACCCTCCTCCCCTTCCCTCCCCCACAAGTAGTCTCTCCTCCTCCCCCCTCCCCTTCTCTACGCCGCCCCCCCTCCCCCCTTCCCCTCCCCCTCTCCCCCTCCGTAACGTTGCTGGGCCATGTTGTGTGTGTGGGGGGGGGTTGACACTAGTGGACCCCCCCTAGTGTGGTGCCCCCCTGAGATAAGATAGATAGATAGATAGATAGATAGATAGTTAGATAGATAGTGACTTAAGGGGGGGAGGGGCCCTTCGTCTCCCTGGGTGATCAAGTGACGTAACCAAGTGTTTCAAGTACGTAAGGTTGAGTTCAGACAGGGTCACAACAGGTGTTTGACCTCTCTCGTGTGTTGCACACAGCCAGGGAGAGGCAAGGCAAGGCAACACAGCAGGCGTGTGTGTGTGTGTGTGTGTTGCTCCAATCACACAGACCAGCGCCGGACGGGTCGTTAACGATGCTGGCGAACAAGGTCGTTACCTGAAAGGCTTTTCGGTGTGTCGTCGCCTCCCGAGCTGTGTTACGTCAAGTGGTCGGCCCTACGCGCGCGCCTGGGTGTGTGTGTGTGCGTCTCGGAGGTCTCCCGTGGGCGTGGTGGGGCCTAGAGGGTAGGCGTGGCTGAAGGATGCAAGAGGGCGTGTCTGAGGTGGTCTTCCCCGTAGAGGCGGACCAAGCACACTACCTCACCATCATGACCAACTGGTCACGCTGGCGGACGCCCAGCCCCGCCCACGACGGCCCCGCCCACGACGGCCCCGCCCCCCTGACCCGCTGTGGCCTGGTGATCGGTGAGGGCGACGGGGCACAGCTGGGTGAGGGGCAGGTCTCCCCCCCGCCCCGGGCTCACCCGGGCGTGGGCGCGCGGCAGAAGAAGGAGGAGGACCCTCCCGCGGGCGTGGTAGAGGAAGGAGGTGGCGCGCCCCAGGCTTCTGCCGAAGGGAGTGGCGACTTCCTGAAGGAGGCGCAGGCGGAGGCAACCAGTAGCCCCCACTCCCTCCTCCCTCGTAGCCCCCACGACCCACCCGAGGGCGGCGAAGACCCCCCCTCCCCGTGGGCCGTCGTGGGCGCGGAGGAGGTGCCTGAGGGCGTGGCAGACGAAGGGGAGAGCGTGGTCGTGTCCCTGGACTCGTCCAGGGCAGCGTCGCTCACCAGGACCTGCAAATGGGCCGGTTACAAGAAGGTAAATAACAGGTCATCACCCATCACCCATTCCCCATCACCCATTCCCCATCACCCATTCCCCCTCTTAGTGATGTATGCTTGTAGTCGACCCATCCCATCTCCTCCTCTCCTCACACAACTCTCCTCCTGTATTAGTCACCTCGCGTCGTGCTAAAACCCACTATCTATCTATCTATCTATCTATCTATCTATCTATCTATCTATCTATTAGTCACAAACTGCAGTTGTAACAGTTGGCTCGTTTGGTATATGCGACCCATGGGAAAGTCATCCACACTCGTACACATCTTCAATTTATATATTAATATATATATATATATATATATATATATATATATATATATATATATATATATATATATATATATATATATATATGTGTGTGTGTGTGTGTGTGTGTGTCCACTTTATCTCTTCTTATCCTTATCTCTCTCCTTCTTCTTCTCCTCCATCACACGCATGTTGGTGTGGAAGGCACTTTCTCTTACTGTCCCCCCCCCCCCCCCCATGTTGGGTATGGTCCGTGGGGGAAGCCTCGAGAGAGAAAACCCCCGGTGGTCTGTGACGTGGTCTTCTTATGCTGGAGGTCTGTGGTATGGTGTCTGCTAAGAACTGAAATGTGTGTAGATGTAGAACAGTAGAAGGCTCCTCCTCCCTCACCACCACCCACCACTATAGATGGAGACAGGACAGTACAGCAGAAGGCTCCTCCCTCCTCCCTCACCACCACCCACCACTATAGATGGAGACAGGACAGTACAGCAGAAGGCTCCTCCTCCCTCACCCACCCACCACTATAGATGGAGACAGGACAGTACAGCAGAAGGCTCCCTCACCCACCCACCCACCACTATAGATGGAGACAGGACAGTACAGCAGAAGGCTCCTCCTCCCTCACCCACCCACCACTATAGATGGAGACAGGACAGTACAGCAGAAGGCTCCCTCACCCACCCACCCACCACTATAGATGGAGACAGGACAGTACAGCAGAAGGCTCCTCCTCCCTCACCCCACCCACCACTATAGATGGAGACAGGACAGTACAGCAGAAGGCTCCCTCACCCACCCACCCACCACTATAGATGGAGACAGGACAGTACAGCAGAAGGCTCCTCCCTCACCACCCACCCACCACTATAGATGGAGACAGGACAGTACAGCAGAAGGCTCCTCCTCCCTCACCCACCCACCACTATAGATGGAGACAGGACAGTACAGCAGAAGGCTCCCTCACCCACCCACCCCACCACTATAGATGGAGACAGGACAGTACAGCAGAAGGCTCCTCCCTCACCACCCACCCACCACTATAGATGGAGACAGGACAGTACAGCAGAAGGCTCCTCCTCCCTCACCCACCCACCACTATAGATGGAGACAGGACAGTACAGCAGAAGGCTCCCTCACCCACCCACCCACCACTATAGATGGAGACAGGACAGTACAGCAGAAGGCTCCTCCCTCACCACCCACCCACCACTATAGATGGAGACAGGACAGTGCAGCAGAAGGCTCCTCCTCCCTCACCCACCCACCACTATAGATGGAGACAGGACAGTACAGCAGAAGGCTCCCTCCCTCACCCACCCACCACTATAGATGGAGACAGGACAGTGCAGCAGAAGGCTCCTCCTCCCTCACCACCCACCCACCACTATAGATGGAGACAGGACAGTGCAGCAGAAGGCTCCTCCCTCACCACCCACCCACCACTATAGATGGAGACAGGACAGTACAGCAGAAGGCTCCTCCCTCACCACCCACCCACCACTATAGATGGAGACAGGACAGTACAGCAGAAGGCTCCTCCTCCCTCACCCACCCACCACTATAGATGGAGACAGGACAGTACAGCAGAAGGCTCCCTCACCCACCCACCCACCACTATAGATGGAGACAGGACAGTGCAGCAGAAGGCTCCTCCTCCCTCACCCACCCACCACTATAGATGGAGACAGGACAGTAAGATTTCATTGTGATGGGGTTTTCATGGTTGCATCAGGGGCGTATATGGACCTGTGTGTCTGCAGGGGGACGAGTTTCGAGCGAGATGCGTGCGAATTCACCGGGCGGCGTCTCTCCCCCCAAAAAAAGTTCTTTATATTTACTGTCTCTGTGAGAACATTAAAGATATGCAAATGAAGGTTGTCTCCACTGTGTTCCAGGAGACGTGGACCCTGGTACCAGACGTGTTCAGGGGGGATGTACAGGGGGACGTGCTGTGTGGTATGTTCAGGGAGACGTGTTCAGGGGGACGTGCTGTGTGGGATGTACAGGGGGACGTGTTCAGGGGGACGTGCTGTGTGGTATGTTCAGGGAGACGTGTAGACGTGTTCAGGGGGACGTGCTCTCTGGTGTGTTGAGGGGGACGTGCTGTGTGGGATGCTCTGGGGGACGTGTCAGACGTGTTCAGGGGGGGACACGTGTAGGCAGGAGAGCTCCACCTGCACGTCCTCTCTCTCTCTCTCTCTCTCTCTCTCTGGGGACCGCCCTGTGCGGGATCAGGGGGACGTCCCCAGAGAGAGTGTCCGGGGGGGGGGGGGATCAGAGGGCTGGGCCCCTGGGTCGTGTGGTGGGGATTACA
>NC_092235.1:22476490-22496490 GCF_036320965.1 Panulirus ornatus
ACTTAGAGTTTGCATACTCAGAATTACTTTTCTCTCTCTCTCTCTCTCTCTCTCTCTCTCTCTCTCTCTCTCTCTCTCTCTCTCTCTCTCCCGTGTTGGTGGCGCGAGAGACTTAAGAGAAGACCGTAAAAGATGGCGCGAGGTATTGACGCGTGATAAGCCCGCACATACGCACGTACATACATACATATATACTTACACACGTACATACATACGTACATACGCACCCCTCCCCTCCCGTCCCCTCCCCCCTCCCTAGTGGTGTTTTATCACACGACCTACAGCAGTTGGCTAACACCACCCCTCCCCCCCTCCCCCCTCCCCCTCCCCGCGCGCCCACTGTGGACTGTTCAGGGGGGGGGGGGTGGAGGGAGTGGGGGAGGGAGGGGGATCTTAAAAAGGCATGTGTGTGTGTGTGTGTGTGTGTGTGTGTGTGTGTGTGTGTGTGTGTGTGTGTGTGTGTGTAGACGAATGAAGATGTGGTGTGGTTAGGTGTGCGAATTGCGGGCCCACACAGTCTGGTTGAACAGAGGACCATGGCAGCTTTTTGGGCCCCCAAGACTTAGTAAGGGGGCGGCTCCAAGTGGACCGCTGGAACGGACCACAGGTGGACCGCTGGAACGGACCATAGGTGGTCTGCTGGAACGCAATACAGATGGTCCGCTGGAACGCACCACAGGTGGTCCGCTGGAACGCACCATAGGTGGTCCGCTCGAACGCACCATAGATGGACCGCTGGAACGGACCACAGATGGACCGCTAGAACGGACCACATGGACCGCTGGAACGGACCACAGATGGACCGCTGGAACGCATCACAAGTGAACCGGTGGAACAGACCTCAAATGGACCGCTTGAACGGACCACATGGACCGCTAGAACGGACCACAAATGGACCGCTGGAAAACGGACCACAAATGGACCGCTGGAAAACGGACCACAGATGGACCGCTAGAACAGACCACAGATGGACCGCTGGAACGGACCACAGATGGACCACAGGACCTGGCTGAATGGAACACAGTACAGCTGGCCCTCTCAACAGGTTGGAAAAAAGAGAAAAAAAAAAAAGAATTTGTGGGTTTTTTATCAATAAATCAATATTCGTGAAGTGAACTGCTCTCCCCAGGGCTTCTCTCCCCAGGGGAGTGGGGAGGATAACCTCTCCCCAGAGAGAGAAAGCCTCTCCCATGGTCCCTTCTCCCCTCATATCACTGACCTCTATGTCTCCTGTACCTAAAGCTCAAAATCACGTGTGGCAGTCTTCGGTATTCTAATACTACCCTGACGAGCAAATATCACCCTTACGCATAGTGGACAGAGAGGTCATTTTTCCATAACCATCTGGACCTGGAAGTTCTCTAGAGATGTAAATCTCACCCTTAAGAATATGGGGGATAAGGGCGTTTTTCTCCCCCACACACCGACTCGCGCGCGTGTATGTGTGTATGTGTTGTGTGTGTGTGTGTGTGTGTGTGTGTGTGTGTATGTAGACCCCAATGTTGGCTTTCTGTATTGAAAGGGATTAGGGCTTGTGTTGCCCCGGCTGGAGGAGGCCACAGAACGTAAACATAAAAACAAAAACAAAAAAACACGATATTCGATTTTAGGATCTTCGATTTTAGATATTCGTTTAGGGGGACGCATATTTGATTTTAGGATCATTACCTTTAGGTATTCGTTTTGGGGACGCATATTTGATTTTAGGATCTTCAACTCCCTTAAATATTCGTTGGTTGAACGTATATTTGATTTTAGGATCTTCACATTTAGATATTCGTTTTTGGGACGCATATTTGATTTTAGGATCTTCACCTCCCTTAAATATACGTTTGCTGGGGGGGGGAGGCTGGGGGGGGAGACACATATCAGTGATAAACCAGTTTTAAGGGAACGCTTGACTAGGGGGAAGGAGGTGGGGGGTAGTTAGGTAGAAGTAGATGAAGGCAAAGGTAGATCTGACGTAGTAGAATACAGTGAGACGTAAAAGAGGGGTGGGGGAGGGGAAATGGGGAGGGGAGGGGGGGCATGTGATCTCAGAGGAGGGAGGGGGGGATGGCGGGGCGTGGGTAGGGGGGGGCGGGGGTGCCCCACGCCCCCCTCCCCCCTTCTACCCCGTCGTAAGTAACGTGAGTGGTCGTAACTTTACGAGAGCCCGTGATAACTGATAAGTGACGTGATAATTAATGATGCACCAGCACCCGGGGAGAAGGGGGGGTTGGGGAGAGTGTGGGGGGGGGGGGGGTTGGGGTAGGAGGGAAGGGGTATATCAGGTATGTGGGTATGCGATATTCAGGATATACTGTGTGTGTGTGTGTGTGTGTGTGTGTGTGTGTGATCGATGGTACGAGAAGGGTTATTTGAGATGAAGGGGGAAGGGGGGGAGGGGAGGTATTGTTTGGTGGGGGGCGGGGGGGGTGTTGGGGGGGTCTGGTATGTGCTCGTCAGGTTCTCGGTGCTCCCCCCTCCCTCCCCCTCCCCCCCTCCCCTCTCCCCCTTAAGGACCTGAAGTCCCTAATTTTAGGGATTTCCCAGTGGGGAGTGTGTATGTGTGTGTGTGTGTGTGTGTGTGTCTCAGGGGACCAGAGCTGGCCCGACACTTGGAAGACCTTCAGAGGCCATTGTCTCTCTCTCTCTCCCCAGAGACTTGGGGAGATAACAGAGACCCAGGGAGGGAGGGAGGGAAGGAGGGAGGAGGAGGAGGGATGTACCTTAAGGGTGTGTGTGTGTATGTGGGTGTGGGTGAGGGGAGAAGGTGATGGGTGGGTGGGTGAGAGGGGAAGAAGGGTGATGGAGGGGGGGAGAAGGTGATGGGTGGGTTGATGAGGGGGAAGAAGGGTGATGGGTGGGTGGGTGAGGAGGAGGAGGGGGGGGGGAGAAGGTGATGGGTGGGTTGGGGGAGGGAGGGAGGGAGAGAAGAAGAGGGAGAAACCCAAGTCATTGCTCCACCAACGCCATCCATCACCTACCTGGCCCTCGAAGGAGGGAGGGAGGGAGGGAGGGAGGGAGGGTCAAGTGTGGTGAGGTGGGCCAAGTGTCTGTTCTCCCTGGTGTAGCCATTGTTGTTTGTTTGTTTGTTTGTTTGTTGGGTTTGAAGTGGGACGTATCGATGTTGGGGTGTTACTTACGCCCCTTCACCCGGATGCTCACGGCTTCCCCTTCCCCTTCCCCCTTTACCCTCGACCTCAGGGGGCCCCGAAGGGCCGAGTGGGAGTTTGGGGCAGGCACAGACCAAGGTCACGGTGAATAGCAGAAGACCTGATGGTCTATGACCAGGTTATCTGCTGGAGGACAGTACAACATGGACTATATTCTCCGTCTATATAGATGGAGTCGAGATTGTAAAAGTAGGAAGATGGACGACAAGACGCGAAGGAAAGTAAAGTGGAAAGAAATGCACTTAGAAAATAAGTGAGGTTTAGTAAAAAGGAAAGGTAAATGTGGGTAGCCATATGTCTGAGGTGGGTTGTGTACTGCACATGTTTTGGTCTGGGGTGTAGGAGACGTATGTGTGCCGTGACGTCACGGCGCTGGGTAGAGGGGGATGTATGTGTGCCGTGACGTCACGGCGCTGGGTAGAGGGGGATGTATGTGTGCCGTGACGTCACGGCGCTGGGTAGAAGGGGATGTATGTGTGCCGTGACGTCACGTCGTGCCCGGTGTTATCCCTTGGTTTCTAATCCGTTTGAGTACGACTTGATTCCCCTCCTCCGTCGTACCGTCGTCGGAACGACGGTACGACCCATTGAGCACTGAGGTACGACCCTTTGAGCACGACGGTACGACCCATTAAGCACTGAGGTACGACCCATTAAGCACTGAGGTACGACCCATTGAGCACGACGGTACGACCCATTGAGCACGACGGTACGACCCTCTTAGCCACTGAGCGTCAACAAAATGTTTTTGTGTCTCTAGAAATTAGACAAATGTAAAGTACGGGGTTTTTTCTTTTGAGAGTTTAAATAAATAAAGATTTTTTTTCTCCTTTTCCATAATGGAGAATGTAGTGTGGATCACGGACATATATATATATATATATATATATATATATATATATATATATATATATATATATATATATATATATATATATATATACCCCCTCCCCCTCCCTTCCCCCTCCCCCCCTCCCTCCCCCTCCTGAGGAGAGAGAGAGAGAGAGATCG
The DNA here is from genome assembly GCF_036320965.1 of Panulirus ornatus. Taxonomy (NCBI): domain Eukaryota; kingdom Metazoa; phylum Arthropoda; class Malacostraca; order Decapoda; family Palinuridae; genus Panulirus; species Panulirus ornatus. The sequence goes on from NC_092235.1 coordinate 22,480,660, forward strand.
ACTCCCCCACTCCTCCCCTCCCCACCCCATCCCTTCCCCTTCCCTTCCCTTCCCCTCCCCTTCCCTTCCCTTCCCCTCCCCTTCCCCTCCCCTCCCCTCCCCCCCTCCCCCCTTCTGGGGTTGGTGTTAGTGATAAGAGCAGAACCATGTTTTGGAGGAGGAGGGGGAGACGACGACGAAGTTGTGGAGGGGGAGGGGGTGGTTGGTGGAGAGGGGGAGAGAGACACCGTCTCTCTCTCTCTCTCTCTCTCTCTCTCTCTCTCTCTCTCTCTCTCTCTCTCTCTCTCTCTCCCCCCATCAACTGGACACATCACCCGTGACATCTCACATCCTTGCAGTGTCTGCTGTGACCCCTGCAACGCCCCCCACCCCTGCAACGCTGCATTGCCGGAGGTGTAACCGCTCTCCAACACTGTTAGCTCCCCCTGAAACCGCTCTCCAACACTGTTGGCTCCCTCCTCCTGCAACTGCTCTCCAACACTTGGCTTCCCCCACTGCAACCCTTCTCCAACACTGTTGGCTCCCCCTGAAACCGCTCTCCAACACTGTTGGCTCCCTCCTCCTGCAACTGCTCTCCAACACTTGGCTTCCCCCCCTGCAACCCTTCTCCAACACTGTTGGCTCCCTCCCCCTGCAACTCCTTTCCAACACTGTTGGCTTCCCCCCTGCAACTGTTCTCCAACACTGCTGGCACACCCCTGCAACCCTTTTCAAACAACTGTTCTCCAACACTGCTGGCACACCCCTGCAACCCTTTTCAAACAACTGTTCTCCAACACTGCTGGCACACCCCTGCAACCCTTTTCCAACACTGTTCGCTCCCCCCTGCAACTCCGCTCCAACACACTTAGCTCTGATGTAGCTCCACTCCAACACTGCTGGCTTCCCCCCCCCTTCAACTCATCTCCAACACAGTTACCTCTGATGTAGCTCCACTCCAACACTGCTTGTTCCCCCCCCTTCAACTCATCTCCAACACACTTACCTCTGATGTAGCTCCACTCCAACACTGCTGACTCTCTCTATAACCTCTCCTCCTCCATTGTTCTCCAGTGAACAGTTGTGATAACATCACTGAACCATCTTCCATAACATCTGTCCCTGTCAGTGTCCAGCTGTAGCCCCACCCTGGCCCTTGATGTGGGGGGGGGGTCATGACAGTGTGTTGGGGGGGTCAAAGTTCAATGGTGACCTTGACCCCCCCAGACTATGTACATGGTATTATTTTTTATATGTTTAATGTGTCGATAATTATAGATGATTGAATAGCTTTGATTATAGATAATTTGATAACTTTTGTGATAGGTAATTTGATAGCTTTTATTATAGATGATTTAATAGCTTTTATTATAGGTAATTTGATAGTTTTGATTATAGGTAATTTATTAGCTTTAATTATAGTTTATTTAATAGCTTTAATTATAGGTAATATTATAGCTTTTATAGTTTATTAATAGCTTTAATTATAGGTAATATGATAGCTTTTATTATAGTTTATTTAATAGCTTTAATTATAGGTAATATAATAGCTTTTATTATAGTTTATTTAATAGCTTTAATTATAGGTAATATAATAGCTTTTATTATAGTTTATTTAATAGCTTTAATTATAGGTAATATAATAGCTTTTATTATAGTTTATTTAATAGCTTTAATTATAGGTAATATAATAGCTTTTATTATAGTTTATTTAATAGCTTTAATTATAGGTAATCTAATATTTTTTATCATAGGTAATTTAATAGCATTCTGTCTAAGCCAATTATTGGTATCAGAGCTACTTAATATGACACTTATAAGTATACTTAACACTATCTCTTTACTTATAATCCTCACACACATACTTACTACACATCTTTCTGTGCGTCAGAAAAATACTTTTGTACTTTTTTTCTGTCTCAGAAATCATATAAATTTTGTAGTAAAGTGTGTGTATATATATATATATATATATATATATATATATATATATATATATATATATATATATATATATATATATACTTATAAAGATTCCAACCCTGTATATATATAAAGATTCCAACCCTGTATATATATATATATATAAAGATTCCAACCCTGTATATATATATATAAAGATTCCAACCCTGTATATATATATATAAAGATTCCAACCCTGTATATATATATATAAAGATTCCAACCCTGTATATATATATATAAAGATTCCAACCCTGTATATATATATATAAAGATTCCAACCCTGTATATATATATATATATATAAAGATTCCAACCCTGTATATATATAAAGATTCCAACCCTGTATATATATATATATATAAAGATTCCAACCCTGTATATATATAAAGATTCCAACCCTGTATATATATAAAGATTCCAACCCTGTATATATATAAAGATTCCAACCCTGTATATATATAAAGATTCCAACCCTGTATATATATAAAGATTCCAACCCTGTATATATATAAAGATTCCAACCCTGTATATATATAAAGATTCCAACCCTGTATATATATATAAAGATTCCAACCCTGTATATATATATATAAAGATTCCAACCCTGTATATATATAAAGATTCCAACCCTGTATATATATATATAAAGATTCCAACCCTGTATATATATATATATAAAGATTCCAACCCTGTATATATATATATATATATAAAGATTCCAACCCTGTATATATATATATAAAGATTCCAACCCTGTATATATATATATAAAGATTCCAACCCTGTATATATATATATAAAGATTCCAACCCTGTATATATATATATAAAGATTCCAACCCTGTATATATATATATAAAGATTCCAACCCTGTATATATATAAAGATTCCAACCCTGTATATATATATATATATAAAGATTCCAACCCTGTATATATATAAAGATTCCAACCCTGTATATACATATATAAAGATTCCAACCCTGTATATATATATATATAAAGAATCCAACCCTGTATATATATATATATATATATAAAGATTCCAACCCTGTATATATGTATATAAAGATTCCAACCCTGTATATATATATATAAAGATTCCAACCCTGTATATATATATATAAAGATTCCAACCCTGTATATACATATATAAAGATTCCAACCCTGTATATATATATATATATATATATATATATATATCCTATATATAAAGATTCCAACCCTGTATATACTATATAAAGATTCCAACCCTGTATATACATATATAAAGATTCCAACCCTGTATATATATATATAAAGATTCCAACCCTGTATATATATATATAAAGATTCCAACCCTGTATATATATAAAGATTCCAACCCTGTATATATATATATATAAGATTCCAACCCTGTATATATATATATATAAAGATTCCAACCCTGTATATATATATATAAAGATTCCAACCCTGTATATATATATATATAAAGATTCCAACCCTGTATATATATATATATATATATATATATATATATAAAGATTCCAACCCTGTATATATATAAAGATTCCAACCCTGTATATATATATATATATAAAGATTCCAACCCTGTATATATATATATAAAGATTCCAACCCTGTATATATATAAAGATTCCAACCCTGTATATACATATATAAAGATTCCAACCCTGTATATATATATATAAAGATTCCAACCCTGTATATATATAAAGATTCCAACCCTGTATATATATAAAGATTCCAACCCTGTATATATATATATAAAGATTCCAACCCTGTATATATATATATATAAAGATTCCAACCCTGTATATATATATATATATATAAAGATTCCAACCCTGTATATATATATATATAAAGATTCCAACCCTGTATATATATATATAAAGATTCCAACCCTGTATATATATATATATATATAAAGATTCCAACCCTGTATATATATATATAAAGATTCCAACCCTGTATATATATATATATATATAAAGATTCCAACCCTGTATATATATAAAGATTCCAACCCTGTATATATATATATAAAGATTCCAACCCTGTATATATATAAAGATTCCAACCCTGTATATATATATATAAAGATTCCAACCCTGTATATATATAAAGATTCCAACCCTGTATATATATAAAGATTCCAACCCTGTATATATATATATAAAGATTCCAACCCTGTATATATATAAAGATTCCAACCCTGTATATATATAAAGATTCCAAAGAGGTTTTGTCTACATGTTCTGAATCCCCTTAATCCGGGTCTGTGTGTAGTGAAGCAGAGAAAGATCTCGGGATTATATTTGCATATTTATTTTTTTTTTTTCTTTTAAAATGCCACGAGCAACTTTAACACAGCCAGCTTGGGGTGTCTCTGTAACACAGTTAGCCTAGCCTTTCCCCTGTGTTATATAGGCATTCTGACACTGGACTGTGACATATAGATAGCTTGGCGTTTCCTGTGTTACACCCGGCTACAGTCACGGGTTGTAACATAGCCGGCTTGTCCCCCTGCCTTGTAACACAGCTGCCCTTGTTCGTCATTTAACACAGTCAGACTTAGTCCCTCCTTATAACACAGCCAGACTTAGCCCCTTCCTTATAACACAGCTAGACTTAGCCCCTTCCTTATAACACAGCCAGAGTTAGCCCTTATTGTAACACATCTTGCCTTTGCCCATCCTATAACACAGCTGGTCTTCGCCCATCCTATGATAAAGCCGACATGGGCCTTTCCTGTAACACAGCCACAGCCAGCCTGACCCTTCCTATAACACAGCTAATCTGGACCCATCCTATAACACAACCAGCCTAGCCCAGCCTGTAACACAGCCAGCCTCACCCCTCCTATAACACAGCCAGCCTCACCCATCCAATATAACACAGCCATCCTCACCCATCCAATATAACACAGCCATCCTCACCCATCCAATATAACACAGCCATCCTCACCCATCCAATATAACACAGCCATCCTCACCCATCCAATATAACACAGCCAGCCTCACCCATCCAATATAACACAGCCAGCCTCACCCATCCAATATAACACAGCCGGCTTAGTCCATCTTATAACACAGCCGGCAGCCAGCCATGGGGGGGTAAGAGAGGGGGAGGAGGGAAGGGGGGAGGAGGGGGAGGGGATGGATGGTGAGGCGCCCCCCACTCCCCCTCCCCTCCCAGGTGTCCCCCCACTAGCCCCACTCCCCCCCTCCCCTCCCAGGTGTCCCCCACCCCCCTCCCCCCACCTGGGGGAACTCGGGGGAGTAATGGCCCATAAATTCATCATGAGCTCGGGGGCAGGACCGAGTCAAGCCACACCATGCCGACATGGCCGGGAATCCCCTCCCATTGAAGTGGTCACGTAGGCCTTGTGGACCCCCCCGTGGCGTGTGTGGGGGGTCAGGGGCAGGGCGTGGGTGGGGGAGGCGTGGGCGCTCAACCAGGTGTACTGAGCGAGAATTTACACTTGTGGGGGGGGGACGACCCCGGGGGGAAGGGGGGGATTGGTCCGTTAATGGTGACCTCTGGCCCACCTGGGGGATTGACCTGGGACTTCCCCCTGGGGGAATTAACCTGGGTTCCCCCCTGGGGGATTAATCTAGGCTTTCGTGGGGGATTAACCTTGGCTCCCCCTGGGGGATTAATCTAGGCTTCCGTGGGTGATTAACCTTGGCTTCCCCTGGGGGATTAATCTAGGCTTTCCTGGAGATTAACCTTGGCTTCCCCTGGGGGATTAATCTAGGCTACCTGGGGATTAACCTTGGCTTCCCCTGGGGATTAATCCAAGCTTACCTGGGGATTAACCTGGCGTACCCCGGGGAATTAACCTGGGCTTCCCCTGGGGGATTAACCTTGCGTACCCTGGGAGATTAACGTGGGCTACCCTTAGGTGATTAAAGTGGGCTTCTGGGTGATTAACCTGGCGTACCCTGGCGGATTAACCTGGATTCCCTGGGTGATTAACCTGAGCATCCCCTAGATAATTAACCTGTACTACCCTGAGTGATTAACCCATGATCACCTGAGGTAATTAACCAGTAGTACCCTGGATAATTAACCCAGCCAACCCTGGGTAATTACCCCCCTGTCTATACAAGCCAATTAAGATAAACCTCAAGATTAACCAAGGTAATTAGGGGGTTAATCTAGTTAATTAACATGGAATATACCCCATTAGGTAATTAACCCATGCGTACCCTGGGTCATTAACCTAGGTTAACATCAAGTTACTAAATTATAGATTTTAACTTAGCTGACATAATGTTAACTTAGCTGATATAATGTTAACTTAGCTGATATAGATGTTAACTTAGCTGATATAATGTTAACTTAGCTGATATAATGTTAACTTAGCTGATTTTGTCTCTGCAATTTCTTAGCTTAGAGTCACGTGAGCAAGTGGCACACATGTGTACACTTCAGGGCCCGAGCCTCTCACTGTACACTCAAGATATGTACACATAAAAATGTACACCAGGTAGACGGGTGTAGTACACACCTTACCGTAACATGAGTGAAGGGAAAAAATTATTGTGGGTCGTCATCGTACATCTGGGCACTCGGCGAGTTGCCAACGATCTCAAGGTAACTTTCAAGTTATCGTCGTACTCGAAATACCTCAAAAAAAGAATTATTTGCCATATAGCCCAAAGGAAATTAGAGGATCATCTGTTAAAATTGAAGAGTTAGGTTTTTGTGCTTATTATGTTAATGGTAATAATGGGGGGGATGGGGTGTTGAGGGGAGGGGTTTATTTAAATTTCCCCTCGTACGCAAGCGTTAGTTATCGTACCGTCAGTGTTGGCGTATTATTATCGTACCCGGGAGACGTGTCGTACGTCACAGGTCAGATTGTTATACACTGAGGCTAACTTATCTCGTGGGACATTAGCCGTGTTAAAGGTGTTGGTGTTAGGGTGTTAAAGGTGTTGGTGTTAGCGTGTTAAAGGTGCTGGTGTTAGGGTATTAGAGGTGCTGCTGGTGTTAGCGTGTTAGGCTGATGATTCTGTGGTGTTATGGTTTTAGGGTATTGTGCTATGGTGTTAAGGTGTAAGTTGTATAGTGCTAGAGTTTTGGAGTGTTGGTGCTATGGTGTTAGCGTGTTAGGGTGATGGTGTTGGCGTGTTGGTGATGGTGTTACGGTGTTAGTGTGTCGGTGCTACAGTGTTAGCGTGTCGGTGCTACGGTGTTAGGGTATTAGCGTGTCGAGTCTACGGTGTTAGCGTGTCGGTGCTACAGTGTTAGGGTGTCGGTGCTACAGTGTTAGGGTGTCAGTGCTACGGTGTTAGGGTGTTAGGGTGTCGGTGCTACAGTGTTAGGGTGTCGGTGTTAGGGTGTCGGTGCTACGGTGTAAGCGTGTCGGTGTTAGCGTGTCGGTGCCACAGTGTTAGGGTGTCGGTGCTACAGTGTTAGGGTGTCAGTGCTACCGTGTTAGGGTGTCGGTGTTAGGGTGTGGGTGCTACCGTGTTAGGGTGTCGGTGTTAGGGTGTGGGTGCTAAGGTTTGCCAGGCTAGGTTGAGCGGGGTGTGAGGAGAGCGGACCAGTGAATTATGTAGCGAGGACTGCTAAAGTTGACCCGCTGTTATCCTGAGCCCTCCACCTCCCTCCCTCCCTCCCTCCCTCCACACTCCCTCCCTCCCTCCCTCACTCCTGGCGAACCACCACCCCTCCACACTCCCTCCCTCCCTCCCTCCTGGCGAACCACCACCACCCCTCCACACTCCCTCCCTCCCTCCCTCCTGGCGAACCACCACCCCTCCACACTCCCTCCCTCCCTCCCTCCCTCCTGGCGAACCACCACCCCTCCACACTCCCTCCCTCCCTCCCTCCCTCCCTCCAGGCGAACCACCACCATCCCTCCACGCTCAGCCAGCCTCCCTCCTGGCGAACCACCCCCCCTCCACCCTCCCTCCCTCCCTCCCTCCCTCCCTCCAGGCGAACCACCACCATCCCTCCACGCTCAGCCAGCCTCCCTCCCTCCAGTAGAACCACCACTCCTCCACCTTCCCTCCCTCCCTCCAGGCGAACCACCACTCACTCCTCCACACTCTCTCTTGGCGAACCACCATCCCTCCACACTCCCTCCCTCCACCCCGGGCGGTTCTTCACCATCTGCTTCGAAACAATGAACCGCGCTGAACCCGGGCCTCCTCTTAGCCCGGGGTAAAGATTAAGGTAAAAGTTTCAGAAGAGTGATTAAGGGGTAGTGAGGTGCCAGAAGGCAGGGGGGGGGGGAAGGTAAGGCGTGGGTAAGACTCATGGGTAAGGCATGGGTTAGACACTCTAGGGTAAGGCATGGGTAACACACTCTAGGGTAAAGCATGGTTAAGACACTAGGGTAAGGCATGGGTAAGACACTAGAGTAAGGCATAGGTAAGACACTAGGGTAAGAGAGGGAGGTGTGTGGGTAACTACATGTGAATCGTTACTAAGTCACACTGCATCATACACAGACATCCTCATCTGTATATATATATATATATATATATATATATATATATATATATATATATATATATATATATATATATATATTGGAAAGGATCACAATTTTGCGCGTGATCAAGATATTCCTATGAGTCCACGGGGGAAAATGAAACACGAAAAGTTTCCAAGTGCACTTTCGTGTCATAATCACATCATCAGGGGAGACACAAGAGAGAAATATAACAGTCAGTTGATATATATCGCGTCCTAGCTTCGTCTCTTTGATGTATATCAACTGACTGTTATATTTCTCTCTTGTGTCTCCCCTGATGATGTGATTATGACACGAAAGTGCACTTGGGAACTTATCGTGTTTCATTTCCCCCGTGGACTCATAGGAATATATATATATATATATATATATATATATATATATATATATATATATATATATATATATATATATATATAAACACTGGGGGAGGGATTTACCTTTTCGATTGTTTTTGCAGTGGGTTGTGTTCACTAGGGGAAGCGAAACTGTCCGACGCCTCGCCAAAAATTTTTCGCGCATTTCGCCATATCCTCCCCTCCCTCACCTCCCCATCTCCCCTCCCTCACCTCCCCAGAATCCCTACTCCCCTCCCCTCCTTTTCCCCAATCCCTCCCACCTCCCTCACAGTCCTGACATGAAGAATATTGCAGTATATTTCCTATTTTCCATAGTATACACATTTTTCCTGTACAGGATATATATATATATGTTTCCTCTCTCTCTCTCTCTCTCTCTCTCTCTCTCTCTCTCTCTCTCTCTCTCTCTCTCTCTCTCTCTCGTAACCCTGACTTAAGGTTAGTTTTAAAGGTGACCTGTGTGTGTTTCTCACTCTGTAACCCGGAATTTAAAAACGCTGGGAATGTATATATATATATATATATATATATATATATATATATATATATATATATATATATATATATATGTATGTATATATATATGTGTGTGTGTGTGTCTGTCTATGTCTATCTGTCTGTCTGTTGTGTGTGTGTGTGTGTGTGTGTGTGTGTGTGTGTGTGTCTGTGTAATCCTTTCATCGCAGATTTTTAAGGATATAAATTTTTTATCTGAGATTCCATTGTTACATGTAGGTCACACAGTTCTTTATTATTTCATCGGCAGGTGTTGGAGCCGATGAATATCGGCTGCCACAGATGTTGGATCGGGGAAAGAGTTAGACGTGTGCATTTATTAAATTATATATATATATATATATATATATATATATATATATATATATATATATATATATATATATAATATCCCTGGGGATAGGGGATTAAGAATACTTCCCACGTATTCCCTGCGTGTCGTAGAAGGCGACTAAAAGGGGAGGGAGCGCGCGGCTGGAAATCCTCCCCTCTCGTTTTTTTCTTTTTTTTTTATTTTCCAAAAGAAGGAACAGAGAAGGGGGCCAGGTGAGGATATTCCCTCAAAGGCCCAGTCCTCTGTTCTTAACGCTACCTAGCTAATGCGGGAAATGGCGAATAGTATGAAAAAAAATATATATATATATATTGAAACGATTTGAATGTGTGTGTGTGTGTGTGTGTGTCTAGCCTCCACCTATCCACCTGAGCCATGTATCCTGTATCCATATTATCCCCGAAGAATATAATGTCGTGTATGTATACACACGCCCAGGTGATGTGTATACCATCACACACATCATCATACACTTCATGTCGAAGAGGAAGGGACGAAAATGATGGTGGTAGAGGGGGGGGCTTTTTTTTTAAGTGGGGCCTTTTTTAAGTGGGGCTTTTTTTAAGTGTTTTAAGCTTTTTTCTCCAGTGGGGGCTTTTTATAAGTGGGGCTTTTTAAAGTGTGGATTTTTTTCAGTGGGGCTTTTTAAGTGTTTTTAAGCTTTTTCAGTGGGGCTTTTTTAAAGTGTGACTTTTTAGTGTTTTTTCAGTGGGGCTTTTTAAGTGTTTTTAAGCTTTTTCAGTGGTTTTTTTAAGTTTTTAGCTTTTTTCAGTGGGGCTTTTGTAAAGTGGGACTTTTTAAAGTGTTTTTTAATGGGGCTTTTTTATTTTCTTAAGTGGGGCTTTTTTATTTTTTTAAGTGGGGCTTTTTTATTTTTTTAAGTGGGGCTTTTTTATTTTTTAAGTGGGGCTTTTTTTTTTTTAATGTGTCCCTGTTTGGTTCATAGGGATGTCTCGTACATATACCAAGGTGTGATATCGGGAGGTGAGGGAGTGGATGGGGGAGTGGGGAGACTGCGAGACGGGGTGGGTCTGGGAGACTAAGGGGGAGAGAGATGGGGAGGGAAGAGGGTAGGTAAAGAGGGAGGCGAAGGGGGAGGGAGGGTGGGATTTAAGTGGGAGTCTATGGCAGATGGAGATTATGAGGGGGGAATCCCTCTCATGCTTATGTACTGAAGGAATCCCTCTCTTATTAAGATAGTGAGGGATTATCAATTGAGTCTTAAGTGTCAGTGAAGTTCCTGTTAGCTTAAGATAGGCGGGTGCGTCTGTCTCCCTATCTTACGTGGGAGACTCTGAGAGACGATTTACATTTTACACACACACACACACACACACACACACACTCACACACACACACACACACACACACACACACACACACACACACTTGTTTACCCAAATGGCGTCCTAGCTTCGTCTCTTCGTTGTATATCAACTAACTGTTATATTTCTCTCTTGTGTCTCCCCTGATGATGTGATTATGACACGAAAGTGCACTTGGGAACGTATCGCGTTTCATTTTTTCCCCGTGGACTCATAGGAATATATATATATATATATATATATATATATATATATATATATATATATATATATATATATATATATATAGGACGCACTTTCGTATATTTATAGTTCTTCTCACATAAACGTGTGTGGTTAATATGCCGTACGTAAAGCGACATTGTCAACAATATTAATGGTTCAAAAAAAAAAAAAATCATCTCTGGGAAATTAATTCTCACTGGAGAAATTTAGTCTTGATTTATTTTTTTCCCTCAGCGGAATGTGGGAAATAATTTTTTTTCCCCTTTCAATATTTTCCTTTTTTTTTCTTTCTTTCAGGTGTCGAGGTGGGGGGAGGGGGGTAGAGTATATATATAGGTAGTTTACATACTGTTTGAGATAGATTGTTTATAAGAACAGAGGTTGTTTGCACTGCCTGCCAGGGAGAGAGAGCGCGGACCGTGACGTCACTGCCCGCGCGCCGTGACGTCACGGCCCGCACACGTTTTTACTACCCGCGCGCGCCGACGACCGAGACTAAATATAGTGTTTAGGTCTGGGTTGATGATGGGGGCCCCGTACCCATGTGAGTCCGTGCGGGCCTCGTGGGGTCCCTTATCCATGTGAGTCCTGTTGCTCTGCATTACCTACGTGGGCTCTCCATCCATGTGAATCACCTGTGGCGGCCCCGTATCCATGTGAATCACCTGTGGCGGTCCCGTATCCATGTGAAACCCTTGTGGCGGCCCCATATCCATGTGAATCCCTTGTGGCGGCCCCGTATCCATGTGAATCCCTTGTGGCGGCCCCGTATCCATGTGAAACCCTTGTGGCGGCCCCGTATCCATGTGAATCACCTGTGGCGGTCCCGTATCCATGTGAATCACTTGTGGTGGCCCCGTATCCATGTGAAACCCTTGTGGCGGCCCCGTATCCATGTGAATCCATGTTACCTGGATGTTTACGTCCTGCGGTCCAGCCGTGTTAGGCTATGATAGGCACCGCTGTAAATATATATTCCCCCCTCCCCTCTTCCCTCCCCTCTCCCCTCCCCCTCTCCCCTCTTCCCCTTCCCCTCTCGTCAGCGGTGGTTTGGTCAGACGACAATATGGGCGGGCTGATGTGTTGTGGCTGGCCCACCCTGCAACACTGGCCATTCCCAGACACACCCCCACAACCCCCCACACCCCCACACCCCTCCTTACCCCCCCCCTCAAATATGCAAATCGTGGGAAAAGTAACTTTGTTGTTTTTTGTTGTTTTTCTTCTTAAAAAGCTTCGCGTGGTGTCCCATGCTGGGGTGAGGGGTGTTAATAATAATAATAAAAAGAGATAGATGGTTTTTTCTTCGCCTCTTATGTTTAAAAAAAGGTAGAGAGATCTTTACTTGTGGTTTACCCTTCGTTCAAAGTCATATTTTCTTTCAGATATTATTCGTAATGACGTAAATAATTACTCCCAGGCCTATTTAACGGGCCTAATTACCATAAATGTGGCGGAGAGACTCATAGATCCTTATTTTGTGTGACTGATTTCACCTCTGATAGTGTGAGGGGGGGAGGGAGGGGGTTGTCATGGTCCAGCGGGGTCCTATACATGGTCCAGTGTAGTTATACAGGGTCCAGTGTAGTTTATACATGGTCCAGTGTAGTTATACGTGGTCCAGTGTAGTTATACATGGTCCAGTGTAGTTATACATGGTCCAGTGTAGTTATACGTGGTCCAGTGTAGTTATACATGGTCCAGTGTAGCTATACATGGTCCAGTGTACTTATACATGGTCCAGTGTAGTTATACATGGTCCAGTGTAGCTGTACATGGTCCAGTGTAGTTATACATGGTCCAGTGTAGCTATACATGGTCCAGTGTAGTTATACATGGTCCAGTGTGGTTATACATGGTCCAGTGTAGTTATACGTGGTCCAGTGTAGTTATACATGGTCCAGTGTAGTTATACATGGTCCAGTGTTGTTATACATGGTCCAGTGTAGTTATACATGGTCCAGTGTTGTTATACATGGTCCAGTGTAGTTATACATGGTCCAGTGTACTTATACATGGTCCAGTGTAGTTATACATGGTCCAGTGTAGTTATACATGGTCCAGTGTAGTTATACATGGTCCAGTGTAGTTATACATGGTCCAGTGTACTTATACATGGCCCAGTGTAGTTATACATGGCCTCCACGTCCCAGTTTCGATATAAATATATCCCAGACGTGAAGTCTTGCTTATGCATATTAATCAGGGATTAATATGCATATTAATCTGGGATTAATATGTTGTTTTTCATACTTTTTTAAGCGGAAAAAAAAGGTGATTGAGTTTGGTTCTTTCGTGCGACATTTTACTTTTAAGTGACAAGGGTGAGGTGGGTATTAAGTACGAGATATCACTTTTTTAAGTGAAAGAAGTGCGTTGGTTCTCAAGTACTGAAGTACTACTTTTAAGTGAGAGAATTGAGTTAGTTCTTAAGTACTGTAATAATACTTTTAAGTGAAAGAAGTTAGGTGATTCTTAAGTACCGAAATGTTAGTTTTAAGTGAAAGAAGGTAGGTGGTTCTTAAGTACTGGAATCTTACTTTTAAGTGAAAGAAGTTAGGTGATTCTTAAGTAACTAAATCTCACTTTTAAGTGAAAGAAATGAGTTGGTTTTCAAGCAGTGAAATCTTACTTTTAAGTGAAAGAAGTTAGGTGATTCTTAAGTACCGAAATCTCACTTTTAAGTGAAAGAAGTTAAGTGATTCTTAAGTACTGAAATCCTTCATTGGTAACGTCTTTGGCGTCAATTCATTTCCTCATTTCTTTGCTTGCTTTCCAAACACCTTCGTGTGTCTGTTATGTTCAGCTGGTCATTGAGAGGTTGGGGGGAGGGGGGCTTCCGTGGTGGTGGTGGGGGGGGGGGGCTTCCGTGGTGGTGGTGGGGGAGGGGGAAGAGGTGGGGGCTTCCGTGGTGGTGGTGGGTGGTGGGGGGTGGGGGTTGAGGTGGGGGGCTTCCGTGGTGGTGGTGGGGGGTGGGGGGCTTCCGTGGTGGTGGTGGGGGGTGGGGGTAGAGGTGGGGGTGGGGGGTTAGTAAGGGCTTCTGGGAAGCCCCACTGGCTCCATGAACCTCCTGAGCTGGGGTTCGAGTCCTGGTGTGTGGAGAGGAGTGATTGGATCCAGTCAGCTGTTCCATTCCACGGAAGGCTGGAGGGATTGGGCCACTAATGGCTGAAGGGGATTGGGCCACTAATGGCTGAAGGGGATTGGGCCACTAATGGCTGAAGGGATTGGGCCACTAAAAGCTGAAGGGATTGGGCCACTAATGGCTGAAGGGATTGGGCCACTAATGGCTGAAGGGATTGGGCCACTAATGGCTGAAGGGATTGGGCCACTAATGGCTGAAGGGATTGGGCAACTAAAAGCTGAAGGGATTGGGCCACTGAAGGCTGAAGGGGATTGGGCCACAGAAGGCTGAAGGGATTGGGCCCCTCCCCCCCTCTATCTCCCCCTCCCTCCCCCTAGTAAAGTGAAGGATGAAGTTAATGGTGACAGAAAAATACATAACTTGTAGGGGGGGGGAGGCATACTTAGACAGGGGGGGGGGAAGGGGGGAGTCACCCTTGGGGCTACATGTATAGACGTAGTGATGGGGGAGGGGTGTGTGGGGGAGGGGTGTGAAGAGAAATGGACAGATTGGGTTTACGGTATACAAGGTAGAGGTAGTCTACAGTAGACAGGGTAGAGTACGTATACAGTATACAGGGTAGAGTACGTATACAGTATACAGGGTAGAGTACGTATACAGTATACAGGGTAGAGTTAGTATACTGTATATAGGGTGAAGTTAATATGCTGTATACAGGGTAAAGTTAGTATACGGTATACAGGGTAAAGTTAGTATACGGTATACAGGGTAAAGTTAGTATACGGTATACAGGGGGAAGTTAGTATACTGTATACAGGGCGAAGTATACACACTACGCAGTTAGTTTACAGTATACAGGATGGAGGGTTGACTGGCTCAGTTACAGTTAGAGATACAGTGGCTGGTCTAGTGGTTACATGAGATGGGATACAGTTGAGGTGCCTGTATTGGTCCGTATGATGATTACAAGACTGTAATGGTCTGCGCTGTATTGGGGAGGGAGGCCTGCGTCGCTCGCCCGCACGTATTTCTGTACCCGGGTTCGAATCCCGTTCTGCAGTGGGGGGTGGGTGGGGAGAGGGTAGGAAGGCATATTCCCCCCCTCACCCCAACCCCCCCTACGTCAAGACAGCTGTTTATTTCCCCCCTTTCCCTTCCTCCCCTCTTTCCCTCCCTCCTCCTCCCCCCTTTCCCTCTCTTTCCCCCCACCCTCCTCCCCCCCTCCCCCCTGTTGGGCGTGGGCGTTTAATGGGGGGCCGTTGCGTAAGACGGAGGGTTGTTGTGGGGGGAGGGGGGGACGATTGAGGGAGGGGAGAGGTAAACACCAACCACCACCACCCCCCCCACCCTACCTCCCTCCCCCCCTCTACATGTCAGCACCACCCCCCCACCCTCCCTCCCTTCCCCCCTCTAGATGTCAGCATCACCCCCTCTCTCCCTCCCTTCCCCCCTCTAGATGTCAGCAGTTTACACACCTCCCCCCCCCACACCCCCCCAACACAGTTTATAAACTGGCACTGGACTGTTCCTTAGTGGCTGACTC
>NC_092235.1:22498990-22516490 GCF_036320965.1 Panulirus ornatus
CCTCCTATATCTCGTTTTCTTTTTTTTTTTATCGCCGTTCCCCCCCTGGCATAGAACATGGACTCTCGTTTAAAAGCAGGGCACGCAGCCCGTTTTCTTGGTTGAAGCGCTCAGGCCACTGGCCGCCCCCCGCCCCCCACCCCGTTTTCTTTCTCGTTAAGTGATGGATGTCTAGCCTCTGTTGGCGTAGGTTCGAAGAATTTTACAGTGCGTATTTTAGGGCCTTTATTGGCGTAGGTCCGGAGAATTTTATAATGCGTATATCAGGGCCTTTATTGGCGTACGTCCGGAGAATTTTACAATGCGTATTTTAGGCACTTCATCTGCGTAGGTCGGGAGAATTTTACAATGCGTATTTTAGGCGATTTATCTAATGGTCGTAACTGCCACAGGGAGATGGGGAATGGGGGAAGGGGGATGGGGAGGCCTTGGGAATGGGTCTGTGGTGATGGCGCAAAATGCCTTTGGCTCTCTCTCTCTCTCTCTCTCTCTCTCTCTCTCTCTCTCTCTCTCTCTCTCCCTTTCCTTAGGTTCGAAGAAGAGGGGAAGAGAGGGAGGGGAGAGGAGGAGGAGGAGGGGTGATTAGATGAAGGCTGGTTTAGGGAGGTCCATGGGCGGGGGGAGGAAGGGGAAGGGGAGACAACGGGGCCCAAGAACCAGCTGCCAATCCCCAATCACCCCTCCCCTCCCCCCTCCCCCCTCCCCCCCTTAATGACGCCGAATCTGATTTGTTGATTGGTCGCCAGGTGGTGATTGTGGGCGGGGTGTGGGAGGGAGGAAGGGCCAATGGGAAGACGGGGTTATGGGGGGGTGGGGGCGTGTAGAGGAATCTCTGATTGGCTGGGAGGGTTGAAGGGGTGGTCTTATATGATTGGTTGGGGGGATTAGTGGGGGAGGGGTGGCTTCGTGTGATTGGCTGAGATCTCTAGGGTCTCGTGTGATTGGTTGAGAGGTCTGGGAGGTCTAGTCTGATTGGCTGGGAGGTCCAGGGTGTCTCATCTGATTCGCTAGGAGGTTGGGGAAGTGTCATCTGATTGGCTAGGAGGTCTGGGATGTTGTCTCGTCTGAGTGGCTGGGAGACCCGGGGATGTCTCACCTTATTGGCTGGCCGATCAGAACTGCTTTATCTGATTGGCTGGGCGATCAGAACGCTTCATCTGATTGGCTGGGCGATCAGAACTGCTTCATCTGATTGGCTGGCCGATCAGAACGCTTCATCTGATTGGCTCTGGGATGAATACTCACAAAGGTGACGCGAGAGTTTGAGAGGGGGGAGGAGGGGGGGCGACGCCCCCTCCTCAACCCCCTCCTCAACCCCCCTCCTCAACCCCCCTCCTCAACCCCCCCTCCTCAACCCCCCTCCCTCTCCCCCATCATGCTGTCGCGGGAGTTTAGGGAAGTTTGATTGGCTGTGAAATGAGGAGGAATCCATTATGAGTGTGAGGGAGCAGGAGGAGGTATGAGGCACCTCCACCTTCCCTCATTTTGCCTCATTGCTCCTCAGGGCGTGTATGTGTGTGTGTGTGTGTGTGTGTGTGTGTGTGTGTGTGTGTGTAGGTGTGTGTGTGTGTGTGTGTGTGTGTGTGTGTGTGTGTAGGTGTGTGTGTGTAGGTGTGAGTGTGTGTGGAGGACGGGGAGTAGACTGGAGCCTCTCATTCCTCATGAGTTATGAGGTGTGAGGAACATATGGGTTATGAGGTGTGTGGAACTTAATGAGTTATGAGGTCTGAGGAACTTTATGAGTTATGAGGTGAGAGGAACATATGGGTTATGAGGTGTGAGGAACTCATAAGGTGTGAGGGAACCGTAGGCTGGTGGTGAGTGTGAGGGGCGAGGTGAGGGGAGGCGCCCTGATGGGAAAGGGGATACCTTAGCCTCCCTCCCTGATGGGCAGGTCCGACCATCAGGTCCCCCCAGCCAATCAGAACCGGATGATTTTCAAGTGGACTTTGTGATGAGTTTACTCACGTCATTAGCTCCAGGTCTGATTGGACGCTTCTGGGGGAGAGGAGGGGGGGGAGGTGAGAGTATGAGGGAGAGGGAGAGTGTGTGGGGGGAGGAGGGGAGGGGAGGGAGAGGCCTTGGGAGACAGGGAGGTTAGAGGGAGAGTGAGAGGAGAGGGAGCGGTATGAGGGAGAGGGAGAGAGTGTGGGGGGAGGGGCCTTGGGAGACAGGGAGGTGAGAGGGAGAGTGAGAGGGGCAGGTGAGAGTATGAGGGAGAGGGAGAGAGTGTGTGGAGAGGGGAGGGGAGGGAGAGGCCGTGGGAGACAGAGAGGTGAGAGGGGCAGGTGAGAGTATGAGGGAGAGGGAGAGAGTGTGGGAGGGGAGGGGAGGGGAGGGAGAGGCCTTGGGTGAGAGGAGAGGGAGGGAGTGAGGGAGGGAATGTCGATCAGCCTTTGGAGGATTCGAACGCGGGTTCCCACGTTCTGTGTCCCTGATCCCCAGCTCAGGGGGGGGGGGTCTGATCCCCCCAACTGTTGCCGTCAGCTGGTGGCACAGATTCGGCCCAGCTGGCGGACCCCCCACCACCACCTCTCTCTCTCTCTCTCTCTCTCTCTCTCTCTCTCTCTCTCTCTCTCTCTCTCTCTCTCTCTCTCTCTCTCTCTCCTCTCTCTCTCTCCCCTCTCCCCCCCCCTCTCTCTCTCTCTCTCTCTCTCTCTCTCTCTCTCTCTCTCTCTCCCTTGTGATGTGTTTCCTTTTCCTCTTTTGTGTAGTTCAAGGTCACCGTGTCGAGTCTTTTGATAAATGGGTTAATAAGTGAGATATAAAAAAGATGAAGGAAATGGGATGATTAAATGGAATTATTGTATAAAGATAGATGCACTAGGGTTTATGTAATTTGAGCTCTCCCAGGTATTTGGGCACCTCCCTCTTGAAGGTGGAAAGGCTAGACGAAGAGGTGGAAAGACAAGTGGAAGGAGAGAAGTAGACGTGGAATCCACAACACTGGTCTACGAGGAGGCATTTCATAACGGCTAATCCTCGTGCGCACGCGCTCTGGCGTCTTCACATAATCTAGTGGACGCACCAGCGCCCGACGTATACCTTTGGGTCCAGGTCTTTTGTTATTCTTCTTCTAGAGGCGCTGGGAGCCCAAGGGAGGGGTGGGGGGAGGCGCTGGGGGCCCCAAGGGAGGGGAGAGAGGCGCTAGGGGCCCAAGGGAGGGGGGGAGGCTCTGGGGGCCCAAGGGAGACGGCTGACGAAAGCAAGGGGCCGAAGTCATGTAGAATGAGACAGATGGAAGGTCATATAATGGGGTGAGACGAGAGACGAGAGCTAATAAGGCGGAAAGCCTTTGACTCTACCCAGGCTAGAAGAGAATTGGACGAGGAATGGTCCTCTAGAAATGGGCAATATACCACTCTTAAGGTGATCCAGTTCCCTATAGATGCGTAGGAACTCCTTGAAAATAAAAGATCATTCTAGTACCGATAAAGAACGCCCCCCCCCCCCCACCACCATGTTTATGTTATTGCAGTGTTCATCATGTTGAAATTAAAGGCGTGGAAAACGACGGGCGATTAAAGAGATATATGGCTTGAGACTTACGTCCCTCTAATGTTGAATTAAGACCTTTATCATCATCGCCATTTCAATCGCTGACGCTCCACCGGTCGCGCGCGACCCAAGAATGGAATTGTGTTCGGTACGAGAAAAAGAGCGGGTGTGGGAGCGCGAGGAAGTGGCGGAAATGGAATCGCCGGCGCAGGGGGGGGAGGGGGGGAGGTGTATAAACGAACAGACTGGAGAAAGAGGGTCGTTAACGGAGGGAAGATAAGATAATAGACGGGGACACACACACACACACACACACACATACACACACACACACACACACACACACACACACACACCGCTGGGCCGCTTCGCCCCCCTGGGGGGGAACTCATCAGATATATACGAAAGAGTACAGAGAGTAGCACAAAAAACCATTTAAAGTTTGTTTTGTTTTTTTATGAGCAGAGAGGCTTGGGGGGGGGGGGGCGGCCTTGTGCCTCTCTCTCTCTCTCTCTCTCTCTCTCTCTCTCTCTCTCTCTCTCTCTCTAGGCCTAAGGTTCGAACCGGTGCTCTCTTTACCTACCCAATCATTCGGTGGAGGATCATCATAATGATAAAAACAGACATTAACTCCTCGCGTGTTTTAGTTTTCACAAATGTGACGTGTGATTTCCGTGGGATGTGCATCAAATGGCTCAAGAAATATACATGTTTACTTTATGTATCTCGTGTGTGTGTGTGTGTGTGTGTGTGTGTGTGTGGTATACGCCATGGCGAGAACGTCACTACGTCATCCTACACTCGTTCCTCAGCAGTGACGGGGTCCATTCCCCTCAGCAGTGACACGTCATTTCCCCTCCTCCCCCTCACCAACGACACCACTGTCATCCCCCCTCCCTCTCTCCCTCCCCCCCCACCACAGCCAATCCCATCCCCCCTCTCCTCCCTTCCTCCATCCCCCCCCCACCCCAAGCATAGAGCAGTCATATACACATTCTCCCCTTCCATCCCCTCCCCCATCATCATCTCCCCACCCCCTCTACAATGCAAGACAGAGTGATGTCCGACACACACACACACACACACACACACACACACACACACACACACACACACACACACACACACACACTCCCCCTTCTTCCCTTCACGAGAGAGAGAGAGAGAGAGAGAGAGAGAGAGAGAGAGAGAGAGAGAGAGAGAGAGAGAGAGAGAGATCGTAAGATTTTAAGAGAGAGAAATAGTGAAGAAAATGTGGCTTTTAGAAATAGGTGTTTTGGGGGGCGTTAGGGGATAGACTGAAGTGGAGTGCTGTGGTATATGGGGGGCAACGAGCTGTCAGTGGACTGAACCTGGGAGAGCAGCTGGAAGGATTTAAGCTCACAAGCATAATACAGGAGGGGGAGAGGGAGTGTTTTCTCCCTCTGTCTGGTCCTTCCCTCTTGGCTCTTCGGGTGTCGAACCCACCCACCACCCCCTTCCTCCTCCTCCCTCCCCTCGCCCCCCCTCCATACGCTACGCAGGCCTTGACGCAAATGACATGTGATCCTACGCATCACAGGTTCAAGGAACGAAGACTAATGTGTTTGATCATGTGATTGTTAACAAACTAGCGTTGTTGTGCTCGTGAGATGAACGAGTGGTTGAGGCAGGGAGGGAGGGAGGGAGTGTGTGTGTGTGTGTGTGTGTGTGTGTGTAGGGACGATCGCTACAGGTCGCATCTCGCTCTGGACATACCACCTCATGAGGTGGGGGGGAGGACACAGTCTGCACACGGATCTGTCCCGCCATCGCAAGAACCCAGACTCCCTTCTACAGACTTTAAATCCCCCTCTCCCCTATTTCCTTTGGAGGGAGGATAAATCCCCCTCTCTCTCTCCCTCTCCCTCCCTTCCTTGCTGGGGAGTAATCCCATTGAGGGAGAAGGTCTTCGTGTGTGTGTGTGTGTCTCTCTCTGAGCAGTGGAGGGTCCTCCATATGAGCATTTCTCCCATAAACTCTCCCTGGAGAGAGAGAGAGAGAGAGAGGTGTGCTCTCTCCCTCTCTCCCGTGAGAGGGGAAGTCCCCACCCCCACACCCCCGTGTGCCATCTAAACCCACTCTCCTATAATCCGCTGGGGACGTACGTTGCCTTTCTGAAGGTTTCTCACGGTGTGTGTGTGTGTGGGTTTGGGTGTGTGTGTGGGTGTGTGTGTGTGTGGGTGTGGGTGTGTGTGTGTGGGTGTGGGTGTGTGTGTGTGTTCTCGAAGGGGGTTTGGGCCGGCCCTTGAAGAGGGAGGGCGCTGGGGAATAGGCAGATCCTGCGACTGGATATATCTTGTCAAAGGGTTGATGAAATGTAGAGGGAATACGAAGTGCATTAAACTGGTTCTTTTATTTCTTTTTTTTTTTGTTTAGAATGGGGTTGGTAAGGGGGCGCTGCTAGACAGCCTATATATATATATATATATATATATATATATATATATATATATATATATATATATACACACACGAGTTCGATGCCCATATGGCGCTGACCTGCAACCCGGGGAAGAGGGATCTCTGGTGGTGACGGTGGCGGGGATGGTGCTAGAACTCACATCCAGACTGTCGTGTCGTATATGTATGTGTCTGTGTGTGTGTGTGTGTGTGTGTGTGTGTGTGTATGTGTGTGTTTGCGAACGTTGAACCAGAGGAGAAGGTGGACCAGAGGACGCCATTTGGCAGCTACTGGGAAAGGGGAGAGTGAACACCCAGGGACGAAGATTTCTCATCTTTTCCAAACATTTTCATTTTTCTTAACCCTGACTTTGAGACCATGTCTCCCATCCCATCTTCTACCTTATAACGTCTCTCTCTCTCTCTCTCTCTCTCTCTCTCTCTCTCTCTCCCTCACTTAAGATGATGAAATCGTTTGGGCGTTCGAAGGGACGCCTTTGATGGGTTGGGGGGGTGATGGGGTGGGTGGGAGCGGGGAGGGAAGGAGGGGGTGATGATGGGGTGGGAGCGGGGAAGGGAAGGGGGAGGGCGATGGGATGGGATGGGATGGGTACGGCCTCAGGAGATGGGAGAGGAAAGATCAGGTTGGTGTGTGTGAGAGAGAGAGAGGGGATAAGATCGAAGATTCAGTCGCAACTTGAGGGATGGGGAGGGTGTGGATTATTTCCCCCCCCCCCCAGTGGCAATAGCAAGATGGGTTGAGGATGATCGAGGAAGTGGGAATACACACACACACACACACACACACACACACACACCTTAATACACCCAAGTGGGTAAAGAAGAAATTGTTACTGAGGGAAATGTGAAAGAGTTTTGGGCGTCTGAGGTAAAGTGTTGGGGGAAGAAAGAGCTTTACTTATAGACGTGTGTTGGTATTGGTCAAAAAAGAAAAATAAAAACATCTGGTTTAAGGAGACCATTTGCCAGCCATCCACAGATATTGAGAGATGAAGAGATAACACACATTGAGGCTTGTTGTGTGTGCTAACTGTGATTGGTTGGTTCAGACGACTTGGTGGGGTGTTATTGGTCAGTGGGTGTGACGAGACTGCCAATTTAATGGTCACGTCAGGGGAAATGGACGAGTTGAAGTCTTTTAGGTGGAAGGTGATGACTGTTTGGACAAGGATGTTGTCTCTCAGAGCTCCAAAGGTCTTGGACCATCGGGTGGTTGAGGTTTTACGCCCATGACCTGCCAGGGGTCATTTCGGGCCATCAACTTACATCCGCCAATCAGGGGTCAATTCAGGCCATCAGCTTTAATTCACATCCGCCAATCAGGGGTCGATTCTGGCCATCCACTTCAATTTACATCCACCAACCGAAGGATTTTTCTAACAGCCTCCATCAGGTTTTGAGGATAATTGCAAGATTCGTACACATCTCATCTTTTCCACGACTGAAAGACATTTACGAAGATAACATCATCCAACTACCTTGAAGGTCGACGTACCGAATTCCGCGTCTTCGGGAATTTCCATCCACCATTGCGCAAGGGACTAAACGACGTGGAGTGCGCCCTGGCGCGGCGCGCACGGAAATATACACACACTCACACACACATATACATATACACCCTCCAATATACACCCACTCACACACACACATATACATATACACCCTCCAATATACACCCACTCACACACACATATATACATATACATCCTCCACGGACCTTCCACGTCTCCATTTCCTACCTGTTACTCTAGTTTCTCTTGTTCTGCCAACCAAGACGCCTTCTCCTTCACGCTCCTGGCCTACCCAGATGGGACCTACATATGTATGAGGTTGTTAGCAATTAACTGTGTCTCCAGGCGGAGGTACAACGCCATCTCCTACTCCTCCTTCCCTCTAGTTCCCTAAGTTCCCCCGCCAGAGCTCCGTGGAACCCACACACACACCATTGCTTCTTGAAGAACACAGATCGCTTTTGTCTTTTTTTTTGATATGTGGGTAAAACAAGTTCGTTAGTTACATGTTGAAGAATCAAGTTCTTCAGTTGATTACACGATGTTCTTCAGTTAATTACAGTATGATTAAACAAGTTCGTTAGGTCTAGTTGAATAAACAAGTTCTTCAGTTGATTACAGTATGAATAAACAAGTTCTTAAGTCAGTTAAGGTATGAATAAACAAGTTCTTAAGTCAGTTAAGGTATGAATAAACAAGTCCTTAAGTCAGTTAAGGTATGAATAAACAAGTTATGCAAAGGATGTGTCCAATTCCAAGACATTAGCAATGTTTCCTTTTTCTTCAGCCTTGACCAAAGGCAAAGCCATCACCTCCCATTTTAAAACGTAACCAGGCCATCCAGGTCGGCCCAAGACCTTGTGTTGTGTGATGGGAGATCCTCCCCCATCCCTCCTCCCATCCCCATCCCATCCCATCCCATCCCCCTTTCCATGCATAGCCTTTTATATCATCCCCGAATCCCGACCCATGCCACCAGACCCAAATGAAAAGGGACAGTGGTCTCTCTCTCTCTCTCTCTCTCTCTCTCTCTCTCTCTCTCTCTCTCTCTCTCTCTCTCTCTCTCTCTCTCTCTTTTCCCCACCACCATCACCACGTCATCTTGTACCTAGGTCTAAAGGCCTGTCGCCCAGTGTTCATGGCTTTGTGCATACAGAGAGAGAGAGAGAGAGAGAGAGAGAGAGAGAGAGAGAGAGAGAGAGAGACAGAGACAGAGAGAGAGAGAGTCAGAGTTTGTGTATATATCTCACTACATTATTATTTCCTCCTCCTTTTCATCTCCTCGTACCTGGATACACCTTGGTACACCTAATACCACTTTCCTCTAGATTTTCAAAGTGGCTTTTAATGTTGAAGATGGACGTGTAGTGGTGTTGTGATGGAGTAGCTTGAGTGGGATGGAGGCTTGTAGTGGGTTGGTGAACTACCTGTTCAGTATATTACCTCATTCTTGCTTTGAGGACGTAGAGGTGAAATTAGCAAAGCTTATTTTGAAAGTCTACAAGGTAGTGTACTTAACTTACACTCAACTTAACGTCGTGTTTATGCCTCTAGATGCGACAGTACCTACACCCACTGTACTCAGCCATGTATCTACACCCCCACTGTACTCAGCCATGTATCTACACACCCACTGTACTCAGCCATGTATCTACACCCACCCACTGTACTCAGCCATGTATCTACACCCACCCACTGTACTCAGCCATGTATCTACACCCACCCACTGTACTCAGCCATGTATCTACACCCACCCACTGTACTCAGCCATGTATCTACACCCACCCACTGTACTCAGCCATGTATCTACACCCAACCACTGTACTCAGCCATGTATCTACACCCACCCACTGTACTCAGCCATGTATCTACACCCACCCACTGTACTCAGCCATGCATCTACACCCCCACTGTACTCAGCCATGTATCTACACCCACCCACTGTACTCAGCCATGTATCTACACCCACCCACTGTACTCAGCCATGTATCTACACCCACCCACTGTACTCAGCCATGTATCTACACCCCCACTGTACTCAGCCATGTATCTACACCCACCCACTGTACTCAGCCATGTATCTACACCCCCACTGTACTCAGCCATGTATCTACACCCACCCACTGTACTCAGCCATGTATCTACACCACCACTGTACTCAGCCATGTATCTACACCCACCACTGTACTCAGCCATGTATCTACACCACCCACTGTACTCAGCCATGTATCTACACCCACCTACTGTACTCAGCCATGTATCTACACCCACCCACTGTACTCAGCCATGTATCTACACCCCCACTGTACTCAGCCATGTATCTACACCCACCCACTGTACTCAGCCATGTATCTACACCCACCCACTGTACTCAGCCATGTATCTACACCCACCCACTGTACTCAGCCATGTATCTACACCCACCCACTGTACTCAGCCATGTATCTACACCCCCACTGTACTCGGCCATGTATCTACACCCACCCACTGTACTCAGCCATGTATCTACACCCACCCACTGTACTCAGCCATGTATCTACACCCACCCACTGTACTCAGCCATGTATCTACACACCCACTGTACTCAGCCATGTATCTACACCCACCTACTGTACTCAGCCATGTATCTACACCCACCCACTGTACTCAGCCATGTATCTACACACCCACTGTACTCAGCCATGTATCTACACCCACCCACTGTACTCAGCCATGTATCCGATTATCTATGAGATGAGCCGAGGCCTTTTATTTTTTTATTTTATCCCTTCTGAGAAAACAGAAATGCCCAACAGATGTCCTCCCTCGTCTAAGAGATGGATGTGCTGGAGATGATGCTGGCAAAATTCATCTCTTGCATTGATTATAGACGAAGAGGTATTGATGTTCTAGGATCAAGATGCACCAGTGTGTGTTTTTTGTTTGTAGAGGTGTTGTGAGTAAGTAGGCGAAGCTATCAGGGGTTTAGAGCAAGGGTTCCAACTCCACTCAAAACAAAGAGCTTTTAAGTATACTGAAAGAGGCAAGTGTCAGAATAGTCAAGATGTGTAAATGCAGATAGTGAAGATGTGTGCGATTGCTCGACCCGTGTGCAGAATAGTGAAGATGTGTGCGATTGCTCGACCCGTGTGCAGAATAGTGAAGATGTGTGCGATTGCTCGACCCGTGTGCAGAATAGTGAAGATGTTTGCGATTGGATTATATCCATTTTCTAATGGTCTGCGTTGCGGTCGGCCAGCCAGCTCTGGCGTCTTATGGAAGGCTGGAGAAAATGTAAAAAAAAATATGGGATCTCTTGAAGCCCGTAATGGGTTGTTTACAGATCAGAGGAGACACTTAATGGGTTGTTTACAGATCAGAGGAGACACTTAATGGGTTGTTTACAGATCAGAGGAGACACTTAATGGGTTGTTTACAGATCAGAGAAGACACTTAATGGGTTGTTTACAGATCAGAAGAGACACTTAATGTGTTGTTTACAGACCAGAGGAGACACTTAATGGGTTGTTTACAGATCAGAGGAGACACTTAATGGGTTGTTTACAGATCAGAGAAGACACTTAATGGGTTGTTTACAGATCAGAGAAGACACTTAATATCAGCAAAGATCCCCCCTGGTCTTTTCTCGTGCCACAGTCACGGAAATGATTTATCTTCCCTATTGGGTTCCAGGTCCTGGGGCCAAACACGTTCCAGACCCAGGCACTAATGCCTTTCCAGGCTCTCTGATCACATGGAAGATGTCTTCAGGTCTGGACAGGTTGGCTGGAACTAGGGGGGATTGAGAGGGTGTGTGTGTGTGTGTGTGGCTTCATACCATGTGAGGTGGAAAAGTTGTATTGTCTTGCCTACACCATGGGTGAATCGAGAGCCTGTTGGCTTTTGAGGTCGTTTCCGTTGCCCAGAAGCCTTTGCTCAGCCTGAGCTGAGGACAAGAGGACACAATTAGCCCTGGACACACACACACACACACACACACACACACACACACACACACACACACACACACTAACTGCCACAAATTTCTCATACTGTACGGAGTGGGATGGTACTGTATGTAAAGCAGGAGGGAAGTATGACACATTGTCGGTTTGGTGTCCACCTTCCATGCCTATCTAATTAGGGGCGCATGATTAAAGGCTTAGCGTAAAAGCTTATGCTGAAAACTTTGCCTATGATAATCTGTCTCTCCCTTTTCAGAGAGAACATATGATTGTTCTCTATGTTCTTGAGTGAATGCTACATGTTCTAATGGCAATTGTACCATAGAACGGAATGGATTGTGTGAATTGAAAAGAAAGAAGATAAATGAGTTTTGTTATTTAGAGAATGGTTAAGGAGGAGATGGTGTCGTTCGTGAATTAATGACATGTTGTCGCTATTTTGGGAACGACCCAAATATTTTTTTTTTTTTTTTAGCGTTCTTAGAGACTTAAAATGACGTGTCGCTGGGGCTGTAAATTTGGTAAATAGCTTTTTACAGTCATGTATTAAATGTGAGGTGTGTGTGTGTGTGCGTGCTACAGAGGGCGTTTGTAAACTGCAATGTAACCAACCCGCAAAATGTCTCTTTTTGTGTGTGTGTGTGTGTGTGTGTGTGTGTGTTTTGTAAGACCATATTCCCCCCGTCTGTATCCAAGCCTGTAATTCCTGTATCCTCTTCGGTTGCAGTAATTTTTATGTGGTTATATATCACAGAAATTTATTCTTATGGGGTTTTGATAAGGTTTTTTACTGTTTTTTTTAATGAGAGGCATTTAAAATTGGGATTAAATTTTAATGAGAGGCATTTAAAATTGGGATTAAATTTTAAGAGGCATTTAAAATTGGGATTAAATTTTAATGAGAGGCATTTAAAATTGGGATTAGATTTTAAGAGACATTTAAAATTGGGATTAAATTTTAATGAGAGGCATTTAAAATTGGGATTAAATTTTAAGAGGCATTTAAAATTGGGATTAAATTTTAATGAAAGGCATTTACAATTGGGATTAAATTTAATGAGAGGCATTTAAAATTGGGATTAAATTTTAAGAGGCATTTAAAATTGGGATTAAATTTTAATGAGAGGCATTTCAAATTGGGATTAAATTTTAAGAGGCATTTAAAATTGGGATTAAATTTTAAGAGGCATTTAAAATTGGGATTAAATTTTAATGAGAGGCATTTAAAATTGGGATTAAATTTTAAGAGAGGCATTTAAAATTGGGATTAAATTTTAAAAGATGCATTCAAAATTGGGATTAAATTTTAATGAGAGGCATTTAGAATTGGGATTAAATTTTAAGAGAGGCATTTAAAATTGGGATTAAATTTGGGGGAATGTAGCTGGTTGGTTGGCGGTGTGTGGCATCGTCGGCGGTCAGCGAGTGAGGGGGTTATGGGTCCCCTCGGCAGAGTTGCCAGGTAGCTCTATTGCCTAAATATTCCCCCACCCCTCGACCCGTTTTCCAATCTCTCTCTCTCTCTCTCTCTCTCTCTCTCTCTCTCTCTGCTCCTACGGTATATATATATATATATATATATATATATATATATATATATATATATATATATATATATATATATATATATATCTACGTTATCTGTTCTACCCACCCCAGTAGATAGTAGATAAGAACCACTGCATAATCTACCTCCGTGGAGGTGTTGGTCGTTGAAAAAAATACTTAGGAAATTCATGGGGGAAAAACAGGGTGGTCGAAATCCCCTCCCCTCCCCCTCCCTCCCCTTGTGGATGTGGGGGGAGGAGGGGGGTGATTAGGGGGGGAGGGTGAGGAGGGGAAGGGTGAGGGTGATTCCCCCCCCCCCCCCCAGCAATGGCGTCCGGTACAGAGGGGCAATTTTCGGGCTTGTTCGAGCGTACACACCCGTGTGTGTGTGGGGGGGGGGGGAAGAGGAGGGGGGGACGACGAAGGAGGAGCCCCCCCTCCCCACTCCCTCACTCCCTCCCTCCCTCCACCCCGCCGAGATACTCTCTCTCTCTCTCTCTCTCTCTCTCTCTCTCTCTCTCTCTCTCTCTCTCTCTCTCTCTCTCTCTCTCTCTCTCACACACACACAAAACCCAACCGATACACACACACACACACACACACACACACACACACCCGACAGACGCTTGGAGGAGGAGGAGAGGGGGGGGATGGGAGGGGGTGGGGGGAGGGGGGAGGAGTGGAGGGGTTCAAGGGATGATATCAAAAACTGATAAGGGAGAGGGGAAGGGAAGGGAAGGGGGGAGGGGGGCAGAATCGCTGATAAGGCGGGCGGGGGAGGGGAGGGTAGGGGGTAGGGGTGAGGGGAAGGGGTTGAGAATTGAAGTGAAGGAGATGGGAAGAGAAAAGAGGAGGAGATGCATCTTTCCCCTTTCCCCATTCCTCCCTTCCCCTCTCCCCTCTTCTCTTCCCCTCGATTCCAATGTTGCCTTTTTTTTTTTTTAAATCGTAATTATTTTTTTTTTAAATGTTACTGTGGGGGGGTGAGGGGAGGGGGTTGAAAAAAATGTCAAGTGGTTGATTAATTAGATTAATTACATCTAATTTTTTTCCCCTTTTCTATCTGATCTTTTCCCCTCTCATTAACCTGAATAAAACATGTGATTGGTCTTAGTGAGTAATCAAAAGTAATCGGTCCATAGATTGATGGAGTAATCAAAAGTAATCGGTCCTTAGATTGATGGAGTAATCAAAAGTAATTGGTCCTTAGATTGATGGAGTAATCAAAAGTAATCGGTCCTTAGATTGATGGAGTAATCAAAAGTAATTGGTCCTTAGATTGATGGAGTAATCAAAAGTAATCGGTCCTTAGATTGATGGAGTAATCAAAAGTAATTGGTCCTTAGATTGATGGAGTAATCAAAAGTAATCAGTCCTTAGATTGATGGAGTAATCAAAAGTAATCGGTCCTTAGATTGATGGAGTAATCAAAAGTAATCGGTCCTCAGATTGATGGAGTAATCAAAAGTAATCAGTCCTTAGATTGGAGTAATCAAAAGTAATCAGTCCTTAGATTGATGGAGTAATCAAAAGTAATCAGTCCTTAGATTGGAGTAATCAAAAGTAATCAGTCCTTAGATTGATGGAGTAATCAAAAGTAATCAGTCCTTAGATTGATGGAGTAATCAAAAGTAATCAGTCCTTAGATTTATTGAGTAGAGTACAGTACTCAAGTCAGATAGACACAGTACATAGAGTACAGCCTTTGTACATGCGTCACGGCGTAGGTAATTAAGAAAGGATGCGTAACTGAGCGTGTCTTGCGTTTTTGAACATCCTGAGCGTATATATTAAGCCTTATTGAGCATATACATTAAGCCTTATGAGCGTATGAATTGAGCCTTATTGAGCGTATATATATTGAGCCTTATGAGCGTATTTTTGAGCCTTATGAGCGTATTGAGCGTATATGAGCCTTATGAGAGTATATATTGAGCCTTATGAGCGTATATATTGAGCATTATGAGCGTATGTATTGACCCTTATTGAGCGTATATATTGAGCCTTATTAAGCGTATATATTGAGCCTAATGAACGTATATATTGAGCCTTATGAGCCTATATTTTGAGCCTTATGAGCGTATATGAGCCTTATGAGCGTATATATTGAGCCTTATGAGCGTATATATTGAGCATTATGAGCGTATGTATTGACCCTTATTGAGCGTATATATTGAGCCTTATTAAGCGTATATATTGAGCCTTATGAGCGTATATATTGAGCCTTATTGAGCGTATATATTGACCCTTATTGAGCGTATATATTGAGCCTTATGAGCGTATATATTGAGCCTTATTGAGCGTATATATATTGAGCCTTATGAGCGTATATATTGACCCTTCTTGAGCGTATATGAGCCTTATGAAGTTTATTAGCGTATATATTGAGTTATGAGCGTATATATTGAGCCTTATTGCAAGAGAGAACTGCCCGTTGTCCCTGTGTGTGTGTGTGTGTGTGTGTGTGTGGGGAAGGGTTGAGTGTGGAGACAAAGGTGGGGGTGTGGGGGGGTTACGATCGAATATGTTTGGTTAAGTGTAGACCTGAAGGGACGCCTTGTGTGTCGGTGGTGGGGGGGGAAGGTGGGGTTGTTCGAAGGTGGGGGTGATGGGGGTTTGGTGTTGTGGGGTAGGGGGATACGGTGATGGGGGAAGGGTGGGGTGATGGGGGGAGGAAGGGGTGTTTTGGCCAGCTGGCCGGCCTGTATATATATCCCCCCCCCGCGTCCCCCCACAACAAGCCACCATCTTTTTTTTTTTAGGGGAAGGGGGGTAAAACCCTTTAAATCCCTTAAATTAAATCCTTTAAATTTCTTTCCCCTCTCTCAACAGTTCATGATTTAAACGCGTCGAGAGTTTACGTGTGACGCGTCGGTGGTCGACTGGCTCTAGTGCAGACGTGATATATATATATATATATATATATATATATATATATATATATATATATATATATATATATATATATATATATATATATTTTCCTAAGAGTCCACGGGGAAAAATGAAACACGAAAAGTTCCCAAGTGCACTTTCGTGTCATAATCACATCATCAGGGGAGACACAAGAGAGAAATATAACAGTCAGTTGATATACATCGAAGAGACGAAGCTAGGATTTGGTAAACATATATATATATATATATATATATATATATATATATATATATATATATATATATATATATATATATATATATATATTGCCGTTTGAAACAAGGAAGGGGAGTGAAAGGGAGAGGGGAAAGAGACACTCTCTCTCTCTCTCTCTCTCTCTCTCTCTCTCTCTCTCTCTCTCTCTCTCTCTCTCCATCAACAGACGCCGTGTGAGGGAGGGAGAGCTGGTTGAGGAGGAGGAGGTGGGTGGTGGGGTGGAGGGAGGGAGGGAGGGAGGGAGGGAGGGGAGGGGAGGGTTGTCGTGTACCTCCTCAAGGTCGGAGCCTGGAGCCGCTTCAGTTCGGGTCTGGCCTCGGTGGTGGACCACACGTCGTGTGAGACGTTCCACATCTCCCTCCGGCTCACCACCCCCCTACATCTCTCGTGTGTGCCTCCATCCAGCCCAGCAGCCACCACCACACCGACCACCTTCCATTCCCTACAGTCTCCTCCACTCCCTCCACCTCACCCTGGGGTGCCGGTGATAGACCCACCGCGCCCTCCGGCTCACCGACCATACCCAGCCAGCCCCCAGCCCCGTGTGGTTGATAAACGCCGCCCCAATTTGGGGTACTGACGTAAGGCATTACCCCGTCGCCCCGCCCCGCCCCGCCGCCCATCTTCTGTGCCACTGTGACACAGAGTGGCTGTGAGGAAACACTTTACCACTGTGATCAAGCGCCCAAGACTGTGCCACTGTGACACATGGCGGCTGTGAGGAAACGCTATACCACTGTGATCAAGCGCCCAAGACGACCATCTTCTGTGCCACTGTGACACAGGGCGGCTGTGAGGAAACGCTATACCACTGTGATCAAGCTTCGCTCCAGTTCGTCCCCTCGCCCCCTGACCACCCTGGTGCTCAGGTGAACTCCCCACACACACACACACACACAACCCCAGTGGGAGAGGAGGGAGAAGGGGGGGCGAGTGGGGTGACGACGTCTGGGTATATCCCCAGTGGGGTGGTGTTCAAGTGGGAGGGGTGTGTGTGTGTGTGTGTGTGTGTGTAGGTGGGGTGGAATATACCACGATGGCGACCCTACCCCCCCACCCCCTTTTAGCCGGGGCAGTGTGTATGTGTGTGTGTGTGGGGGGGCGCGGCGCCCCCCACACACAGACCCCCACACACCCACAATGGAGACAGTGTTACACCAAGCCTGACCACAGAGGTTGTTTAACAAGGGCTTCGCCACTTCCCATTGGCCATGGATGTTCCTGTGTGTGTGTGTGTGTGTGTGTGTGTGTGTGTGCCGCCCCCTGGGGCTAAGGTGTGTGCGCCCCCCGCCCCCTGGGGTACCCCAAACTTGCCCCTCCCCCCCCCCCTAGGCCGATACGAAGTGGTGGTGAACCATCTCTGGTTTATTTTATTTTTTCTTTCTTCTTCTATATCCTTGGCCA
>NC_092235.1:22521490-22541490 GCF_036320965.1 Panulirus ornatus
ACCCACAATGGAGACAGTGTTACACCAAAACCTAACCACAGAGGTTGTTTAACAAGGGCTTGGGCCACTTCCCATTGGCCTTTGGTTTGGTTCCTGTGTGTGGTGTGGGGTGTGTGTGTGTGGTGCCGCCCCCTGGGCTAAGGTGTGGGCGCCCCCCGCCCCCTGGGTACCCCAAACTTGCCCCTCCCCCCCCAGGCCGATACGAAGTTGGGGTGAACCAAATCGGGTTTTAAATTTTATATTTTCTTTCTTCTTCTATTTCCTTGGCCAGCCGTCCCCATGCACGAAGTGGAGGCGTTTTGCTCACTAGGTGTTCCGTCCGCCCCCCAGGCAGTGTGGGGGTTCGAACCCCGGGTTCTCTCCCAATAGCAGAGCGTGTCTTGTGTGACCCCCACAGTGCCAGTGGTGAGTGTGTGGGGGTGTGGAATCTCTCTCCTCTCTCCTCCTCTCTCTCTCTCCCCCTTCTCTCTCTCTCTCTCTCTCCTCTCTCTCTCCCTCTCTCTCGATACTCTGGATGAAAAGGACATTATAGTTGTGGGTGGGGGGGTCCCCTTCCCCCCTCTCCCCATTGAGTGTAAACAGTGAGTGTTTGAGAGGGGGTGTGTGTGTGTGTGTGTGTGTCTGTGTGTCTGGCCATATTATTGTGTTCACTCGAAGGCACGGGTTAAAGAGGCTGTGGCGCTGGTCTGTGCCCAGGGTAAGGTGATAAAACGGGGGTGGGGGCACCGACTCGAGACGATCCTTCGAAATGGTCTGGGTTTTGAATCCTACGTGTCCAGTTGTGACTCGGGCCTGCATATACGTGTGTTGGTGTGTGTGTGTGTGGCTGTATTTCAATTGTGTTCTGTTAATAAAGAAATGAATATTCGGTTGTTAATATGAATTGAATATTCGGTGTTAATATAAATGAATATTCGGTTTTTTAATATGAAATGAATATCGGTTGTTAATATTGAATGAATTTTTCGGTTTTTAATATGAATTGAATATTCGGTTGTTAATATGAAATGAATATTCGGTTGTTAATATTGAATGAATATTTGGTTGTTAATATTGAATGAATATTCGGTTGTTAATATTGAATGAATATTCGGTTGTTAATATGAAATGAATATTCAGCTGTTGATATGAAATGAATATTCGGTTGTTAATATGAAATGAATATTCGGTTGTTAATATTGAATGAATATTCGGTTGTTAATATGAAATGAATATTCGGTTGTTAATATGAAATGAATATTCGGTTGTTAATATGAAATGAATATTCAGCTGTTGATATGAAATGAATATTCGGTTGTTAATATGAAATGAATATTCAGCTGTTGATATGAAATGAATATTCGGTTGTTAATATTGAGTGAATATTCGGTTGTTAATTTTGAATTATAGGCACGAGTGAAGACATTCGAAAGGCAAACCTGGGGCTGTGATTTTCTACACGTGACGGATTAAGGGGCATCGAAGACCTGCAGTGGACGTTAGTGGTGTGGTGCGAATGTGTCGTGAAGGGGGATCCCACGGGAAATAGACTGTATACAGGGCGTTAGGTGTGTTGGGGGGAAAAAACCACGGGGGGACTATAACAGTGGATTTTATGGTGTTTTTTGATGGTAAAGAACCACTGGGGACTATATACAGTGGACGTTAGTGGTGTGTTTAAAGGTAAAAGAACCACGGGGGACTATTACATGGACGTTAGGGGTGTGTTTGAGGGTAAAGAACCACTGGGGCTTAACAGGGGACTTATGGGGGTTTTATGATGGTAAAGAACCACTGGGGAACTATTTTTTCCCAGTGGGAGGGGGGTTCCCAGGGGGTTGGGTTTTAGGGGGGCACTGTGTGTGACAAAGGGGAAAGGGCCCACGGGAGACTGTACACAGGGGGCGAGTGGTTACACGCACTGCAAAGGAGGCAAATGGAGCTAAGTAGTGGAGTCTTGCCATCCCAAGACACGGGACCCCACTTCCACCCCCCTTTCGGGGCCCACCACAAAGGACAAAAGGGGGGCCGGGCCCCCCCTTTTCCCCTTAAGGGCTTCTCCTCCCCCCTTCCCCCCCACCCCCTTTACCTTTAGGGGGTAGGGGCGCCCCCCCTCCACCCCCCAGGACCTCCAACAAAGGGGGGGGAGTGGGGGGGGAAAATTTTTCCACAGGGGATGGTTGACCTGGCACCGGGGAAAAGGGCCTCCAGTTGACCTCGAACCGCGGTGAGTTGACCTCGCACTGACCCCACCCCCACACACAACACACAACACCACACACACCACACACACACAAAAAAAAAAAAAAAAAACAGGAAAAAATTCAAACCACGTTGAATATATAAATTAATATATAAATTTATTATATATATATATATATATAATAATTTTTTAAGAGTATAATAATTATTTTTTTAATAATTTAATAGGGGTAAGATGTAAAATTATTTTAAAGGGGAATTGGTTTAGGTTGGGTTTTTGGGTGGGGTTAGGTTGGTGAGGTTGGGTTAGGTTATTTGGGTTGGGTTAGGTTAGGTTTATTAAGCGCCTAAGTCTTTTCCATTTAATTTCTCGTTGGGGCCCTTTTTGGGGGGGAATTAATTTCGCGTTTGGGGCCCCCCTTGTGTGTGGGGGGGGGGGGAAGGCTTTTTTGGGTCAGAGGGTGGGGTGGGGGGGAAGACCATGGTGGTCTGAGAGAGAGAGAGAGAGAGAGACCTGACGGGTCTGAGGGAGACCTGGGTGAGGGGGGGGGAGGGAGGGAAGGAGGAGGGGTTTGTGCCAGGGGACTGAATACTGACCTCCTCCCCCCCTCTCTCTGGCCTGTTGTTGGGGGATGGGGGGAGTGAGGTCTGTGGGGGGGTGGTCTGTGGTCTTTTAGGGGTGGGGTTTGTGGCCTGGTGTGTGGGGGGAAGGTTTGTGGTTTGGTGTTGGGGTGGTCTATGGTCTGGTGTGGTTGAGGTCTGTGGCCTGGTGTGTGTGGGGGGGGTAGGTCTGTGGTCTGCTGTAGGGGTGGTCTGTGGTCTGCTGTCGGGTGGTCCGTGGGGTGAGGTTTGTGGTCTGGTGTTGGGGGTGATGTTTGGTCTAAAAGGGGTGAGGTCTATGGTCTGGTAGGGGGTGAGGTCTATGGTCTGGTAGGGGGTGAGGTCTGTGGTACGAAATGAAGGGTGGTCTATGGTCTTATAGGGGGTGAGGTATGTTAAACATTGGGTCTTTCATCTGACCCTCCCTCAGTTGCCGCTAACCCACTCATTGCCCCCTTTCCCACCAGCCCACTCACTCACCTCCCCCTCTCCCATCAGCCCACTCACCCACTCACTCTCCCATCAGCCCACTCACTCACCTCTCACTAACCCACTCAGTACTCACCTTCCACTCGACACCACCCCCCGCCTCTCTCTATCTCCCACTCACTTCCCCAATCCCACTAACCCACTCACTTAACACCCACCCACCCCACAAGGCCCACTCGCTCACGCCATCCCTGCCCCTCTCCCTCCCTCTTTCCCTAATCACCCCAGTAGCGCCATCAGTCACCCCCCCCCCCACACAGGGACCACTTCCCCTTATCATTCCATTAACCCTCCCCTCGGCCGGTACATATTTACCCCTCCCCCCCACCATCCCCCCCACCCACCACCACCTCCAACACCACCCCCTCCCTCCCTCCGTTCCCCCATCCCCATCCCCCCACCACCACCTCCAACAACACCCCCTCCCTCCCTCCCTCCGTCCCCATCACGCCCATTCCCTCATCCTCATCCCCCCACCACCAACCCCTCCCTCCCTCCCCTCCCCTCCCCACCACCACCCATGTTGCAACCCCGTGGGAGATGACTCCTATCCCCGTTCACCCCCCCTCCCCGTCCCCCCCCGGCTCCCCGGTGGTAAACCTCCCATGGGTACCGGTGGGGTAAAAACCCCCCTTCCACCCTCCCTCACCCCCTCCCCCCCCGCCCGCCATCACCAGCCTGGGGGGTCCGCAAGGCCTGCAGCATCTCCTCCCCCTCCCCCTCCTCCCTTCCCCCCTCCCCCTCCTCCCTTCCCCTCTCCCCCCCACGCCCCTCAGTAATATACGGCAGTAACGGTTTTCAATATGCCATGATTTGGGAGTGGGGGGGGAGGGGGAGGAAGAAAGGGGGAAGGGGGGGGAGGGGAGATGAATGAGCGGTGTAAGGGGGAGGAGGGAGGGGGGAGTGGAGGGGGGGGGAGAGGCGCGGCCGTCACAGTCCGTCACTCGGAAGGGGGGGAGAGGAAGGGGGAGGGGGGGAAGCGGCCCCCCCCATCCCCCCACCACCACGTGGGGGGGGGGGGGGAATATTGCACCACGTTTTCAATTTGTAATGATTGGCGAACCTCACCGCCAATCAGGGGGTGAGGGAGGGGGGGGGGAGGGTGGGGGGAGGGGGAGGGTAGTATTGCCCCGAGGGAGGGGGGAGGGGGAGTGGGGGAGGGTAGTATTGCCCCGAGGCGGCATCTTTGATGTGATCATGGGCAGGGGGGAGGGAGGGGGAGGGGTGAAGGGGGAGGGAGGGGAGGGAGGGGACACTGATTCATTTGCCTGTCCCTCTCCGCCAGATGTGTTTGAGAATGGTACAGGTTTGGAGTGGAGGGGGGGGAGGCGGAGAAAAAGGGGGGGTCATCGAAGAATATATATAGAATATGTATAGATTAAACAGACATGACTCTAGATTAGACGTACCTATAGACTAGCTAGGCTTAACTAGAGACTAACTGACGTAACTATAGATTAACTAGACATATCTATAGATCAAACAGACAAATAGGTATAGATTAAACAGACATATAACTATAAATTAAACAGACATATGATTATAGAGGAAACAGACACATTATTATAGATTAAACAGACATATAACTATAGATTAAACAGACATGTAACTATAGATTAAACAGACATATACCTATAGATTAACCTGACGTAATCAAACACATATCTATAGATTAAACAGACATGTCTAGGAGCTTCCCTCGTATGAGAACTCGGTGTTTGGAAAAAAAAAAGAGAGAAAGATATTATATATATATAATAACTTCGGTAAACGCATTCGATGGTTCTCACTGGCCATCTGGAATGGAAGGAAGGGGAGCTGGAAGCTCCCCCCACCCCCCCTTAAGTGTGGGCAACCCACGGAATGTCTCTGGTTGGCGCTCGCCCACGATATCAGAAAGTAATAATAATAATACAATGGATTGGAATCTGCCTTTAATGATTGGAGGGGGTGGGTGTCGTCCGCCCCCCCCCCCTCCCCACCCCCTCCCTCCATCACCACACCCCCCCACACCCATCCCCCCCCTCCCTCCCTCCCTCCATCACCAGTCTCCAAAAACCTGAACATTTGTCTTTGGAGGAAGAGGAGGAGGAAGAGGAGGAGGAAGAAGAGGAGGAGGAGGGATGGGGATATGCTGGTGGGTCTCTCTCACTTCTCTCTCTCTCTCTCTCTCTCTCTCTCTCTCTCTCTCTCTCTCTGGCTCCTTGCATGTCATTTTCAGATGTGTTGTATTTACACACACACACACACACACACACACACACACACTTATAAAGTTACTTACTTAAGTGTCGTGGTTACTTATATTATTTTTTTCTCTCTCTCTTTTCAGGTAAGTGTCTTGTGACGTATAATTGGCTGTTCTGCTGTTCGTGTCTGTTGTGAGGGTAAGTGTGTGTGTGTGTGTGTGTGTGTGTGTGTGTGTGTGTGTGTCTGTGTCTGTGTGTGTGTGTGTGTGTCTGTGTGTCTGTGTGTGTGTGTGTATGTGTGTATGTGTGTGTGTGTGTCTGTGTGTGTCTGTGTGTGTATGTGTGTGTGTGTGTTGTGTGTGTGTATGTGTGTGTGTGTGTGTGTGTGAACCAGGGGCCTTCCCTCCGCCCCCGCCCAAAGACCCCCCCGTGCGGGCCAAGGCTGCGCTCCGTTCAGTAGCAGGGCAGTGTTACGTACACTCCTTTGGAGAGCGAGTGTTGGGGGGGGGGGGGGGTGTACTCCCAGTGGTACACCCTCCCCCCCCACCAGATGTGTAATATACCCCTACCCTCCCCCCCTTCCCCCCCCCCCCTCCAGTGCCCGTCTTTGCAGTGTTGCCTGGAGCCAGGGGGAGTCCGGTAACACCAACAACCCCCCCCTCCCCCATTTTAGAACAATGAACGACTCGTTGAAATGAGAGTTCCAGATATTGTGGGGGGGGGGAAGGGGGGTTGAAACAACCACAACCACACACACACACACCACCAACACCACACCACACACACACACACACACACCCCACCTTACCCACCACCTTTTCGTAGAGCCATTGAGAATGAAAAGGAAAAAAAAGAGAAAGAAAGAAAGAAAGAAAAAGTCTTTGTTTCATACTGGAAGATTGATTCGCGTTTCATACACTCGGGAAAAAATGTTGAGAAAGCCCCAGGGAGAAATAAACATGTGCCCTTTTTTGTTCTCCCGGAAACCAGGCCCATGTGTTGGGCCCTGAAACCCCCCCCCTTTGGGACGGGGTGGGTAGTGACCGGTTGTTAGTACCTGGGTTGGGGGTTTGGTTGGACCTGGGGTTGGGTTTAGTGACCGGGGTTGGTAGACCGGGGTTTGGTAAGGGGGGGGACCGGGGGTTTTGGGTTAGTGACCTGGGTTGGTGGACCGGGGTTTTTGGGGTTTGGTGTGACCTTGGTTGGGTTTTTTAGTGCCCCTTTGGGGGGCCCGGGGTTAGTGACCTGGGTTGGTAGTGACCTGGGTTGGTATTGACCTGATTGGTGGGAGGGGAAAGCCGGGGTTTTTGGATTTATTGCCGGGTTGGTGGGCCCGGGGTTGGGGTGCCCGGGGTTGGAGTGACTTTTGGTTTGGGGTTTTAGTGACCGGGTTTGGGGGTATTTAAAATTGATTTGGTAGGGGAACCGGGGTTGGTTGACCTGGGTTGGAGTGACCGGGGTTTGGGGGATTTGGGGTGACCGGGGTTGGGGTGACCTGGGTTGGTGGGTGCCCGGGGGTTGGTATGACCGGGGGTTGGTGGTGACCTGGGTTGGTAGTGAACCGGGGTTTGGGTTGGGACCTGGGGTTAGGGTTTGGGGGACCTGGGGGGCCTGGTTGGTGACCTGGTTGGGTCCCAGGGTTTGGAACCCCCGGGGTTGGTTAGGGGGAAACCGGGGGGGCCTGGTTTGGGTGACCTGGGTTGGTGGAGGGGGAAAGCGGGGTTTGCCCCCCCCCCCCTTTTCCCCCCCAGGGGGTGATAAAAGCCCCACCCCTTTGACCTCCTGGAGGTGGGGTGGGGGAGGGGGGGGAGGGGGGGGGGGGGGGGGGAGGGGAGGGAAGGGTAGTTTTGAGGTCAAAACGGCACGTACCCCCCCCCGTCAACCCCGGGGGGAAAAAAGAGAGAGAGAGAGAGAGGGGAGAGAAGAGAGAGAGAGAGAAAAACAGGTATAACTGTCCCCCAACCCGACCAGGCACCACCTAACGCTTCCTGACCTGGGCAGTTTTGTGTGTGTTGTACGTGTGTGTGTGTGTGTGTAGTTGTGTGTGGTACTGTGTTGTGTTTTGGGTGTGTGTGTGTGTGTCGGGTGTGGTGTGTGGGGTAATTTTGGGGTGTGTGTTTGTGGTGTGTGTGGGTGTGTGTGTGTGTTTTGTACGGTGTGTGTGTGTGTGTGTGTGGGGTGTGTGTGTGTTTTTTTTACGTGTGTGGGGGGGGGGGTTGTGGTGTGTGTGTGTGTGTGTGTACGTGGGGTGTGTTGTGTGTGTTGTGTGTGTGTGTTTTGGTGTGTACTTGTGTGTTGTTGTGTGGTGTTTGTGGTTGTGTGTGTGTGTGGTGTGTGTACGGTGGTGTATGTTGGTGTGGTTGTGTTTGTGTGTTTTGTAAATGTGTGTGTGTGGGTTTGGTGTACAGTGCTGTACCCCCGCCCCCCCGCAGCATCGGGAAATGGCTCGACTGTTCACCTGACTTGTTCGACCCCTTCCCCCCTCCCCCCCCCTCCCCCCCCCCCCCTCCCTCTCTCTCTCTCCCCTCTCCCCTCTCTCCCCCTCCCCTCTCTCTCTCTCTCATTCCCAAAAAACCCCCCTCTCCCCTCCCCTCGCTTGATTTTCCTTTCGACCTTTGACCTTACTCCCCTCCCCCCCCAACCCCCCCCTCCTTCCCTCCCCCTCCCCCCCCCCCCCACCTCCTGCCCCCTTTTTTGAGACGCCCGCCCCCCCCCCCCTCCTCCTTCCCCTTCCCCTCCCCCCCCCTCCTTTCCCTCCCCCCCCCTCCCCCCTTCCCCCCTGCAGGCGAGCCCAGCTTTGGGGACGCACCCTGTCATGTGACGCACCCTGCCATGTGACGCACCCTGCCATGTGACGCACCCTGCCATTTTAACCCCCCATAACCCTCCCCAAGGGGACGCACCGGGGTGTCAGTGGGGACAACACCCCCCCAAAGTTGAAACCCCCGGTAACAGCACTTTGCCCGGCCCAGGAAAATTGACCCCACACACACACACACACACAAAACCCCCCCGTACAGCGGTAATCCCCCCCCTTAACCCCCCCCCCCCCCTTGAAAAAACCCCTCCCCTCCCCCTTTCCCTCCCTCCCTTTTTTTTTTCCCCCCTTCCCCGAAGCTTAACCGTCGTACAGATGAAACGATAAAAGGAAAAGAGAGAGAGAGAGAGAGAGGAGAGAAAAGAGAGAGAGGGGGGCAAAGCTTTTACCTGGGGCCTGGGAAACACCGTGGAAATTCGTTTCCCAAATTTTTTTTTTTTTTGAAGAAGAAAAACCACAACAGGAACTCGGGGGGGGGAGGGAGGGGGGGGGGGGAGGGGGGGTAGGGCCCTCATGACCGGGTCAGAAGGGGAGGGAGGGAGGGAAGGACGAGGGGGGGGAGGGGAGGAGGAGGTCAAGGGCGGAAGTCATGAGAGATGAAGTGGTTTGCGGAGGGTCGCGGAGGGGGGGAGGGGGAAGGGTGTGTGGTGGAGGGGGAGGGGGAGGGGGAGCGCTTGACCGCGGCAGTGGAGGGTGCCTGACCACAGGGAGGGAGGGAGGGAGGGAGGGGGAGGGGTCAAGAAAGAAAAAATCCCCTCTCCCTCCTTCCCTCCCTCCTTCCCTCCCTCCCTCCTGCCTAACTCCCTCCTCCCTCCCTCCTGCCTAACTCCCTCCCTCTCTCCCTCCCTCCCTCCCTGGGTCTCCCCTCATTAAAGCACCCTCCTGAAGGGGGCGCTGAAGGAAGGGGGGGGGGGCGCACCACTTATCACCCCTCCTTCGTCGACTGTACCCACTGTAGGCTCTGTACTACGCCCCCCCCTCCCACTGTAGGCTCTGTACTACGCCCCCCCACCCACTGTAGGCTCTGTACTTGCCCCCCTCCCACTGTAGGCTCTGTACTACGCCCCTCCACCCACTGTAGGCTCTGTACTAGCCCCCCTCCCACTGTAGGCTCTGTACTAACCCCCCTCCCACTGTAGGCTCTGTACTTGCCCCCCTCCCACTGTAGGCTCTGTACTTGCCCCCCTCCCACTGTAGGCTCTGTACTTGCCCCCCTCCCACTGTAGGCTCTGTACTTGCCCCCCTCCCACTGTAGGCTCTGTACTAGCCCCCCTCCCACTGTAGGCTCTGTACTAGCCCCCCTCCCACTGTAGGCTCTGTACTAGCCCCCCTCCCACTGTAGGCTCTGTACTAGCCCCCCTCCCACTGTAGGCTCTGTACTAGCCCCCCTCCCACTGTAGGCTCTGTACTACCCCCCCTCCCCTCTCCCTCCTCTACCCCCCCTCCTTGATATATGC
Organism: Panulirus ornatus; assembly: GCF_036320965.1. Classification (NCBI taxonomy): domain Eukaryota; kingdom Metazoa; phylum Arthropoda; class Malacostraca; order Decapoda; family Palinuridae; genus Panulirus; species Panulirus ornatus. Next base: position 22,531,225 of record NC_092235.1, read on the forward strand.
CCCCTTCCCCCATACACCTACTGGGTGCCTTCGTCTGTCTACTACACCCAGACGATAGACATTTTTTGAAGTACTTTAAACTACGCGTTTTTATCTAGCGTTGAACGGGCGTTTAACGCGAGGTTGTACGACACACACACACAGACACACACACAGACACACACACAGACACACACACACACACACACACACACACACACACACACACATGCAGACATGACTACACACACAACACACACACACAACACACACACACACACATGTGAGCATACAACATACATCATCTTGTTACACGCCCATATGCGCGGACACACCCGGGGCCCTTTACTCTCTTCTCTCTCTCTCCTCTCTTCTCTCTCTCGTCTTTCTTCTCTCTCTCTCTCTCATCCTCTCTCTCTCCTCGTTCCGCTCCTTCTTAAACACATCTCATCTCCTCATCTCTCTCTTCATCTCTCTCCACTCCTCTCAGCCGTGACAGCCGGGTTGGTAGGGGATAGGGGGGGTGGGGGGGTGGGGTGGGGGATGTGGGGGTCCCCCAACTACTTTGTCAGATGTACGACGATAAAGGACGCCGACGAGGTTGACTAGGGGGAGGGGGAGGGTGTTTAGTTAGGGGGGAGAGAGATGTATAATAAATGTATATATATGTATAAACAAGACCTGATATGACCTGATATTGACCCTAGTGGTGGTGTTTGTGTGGGGGAGGGGGAAGTGGGTGTGGTGTATGTAGTTTGTGTGTGTGTGTGACGAGTGACGCAAAGGGCGTGAGTCACACGTGACGGCCGGCTAACCGCCGTACTTTATTGACTGGGGGAGGGAGGGGTTTTGGAGGGGGGGGTAAGGTAGTGGGGGAGAGGAATATTATATATTATATATATATATATATATAAAATAATATATAAATATAATATATATATATATAATATTGACTGGGGGGAGGAAGGGAGGGGTTGTATGGGGGGAAGGTAGTTGGGGGTGTAATACATAAATAATATTTGACTAGGGGGAGGGAGGGGTTGGATGGGGGGAAGGTAGGGGGTGGTGGTGTATATATAAATATATGAATATATATATAAATATATAAATATATATTATATATATATATATATATATATAATATTGACGAGGGGGTGAGGGAAGGGAGGGGATGGATGGGGGGGAAAGGGAGTGGGGGGATGGTATTAAAATAGAAAAATGATACTATATATATATATATATAATATAATATATATATATATATATATATAATAGTAGTATGACTAGGGGGAGGAAGGGGTTGGATGGGGGGTTGTATATATATACATATGATCCTGGACTTGGGAGACAGGTGGGCCAGATGATGACACGTGGGGGTGGGGGAGTACATCTATCTACCCACCATCCCAGGTGCCAGAGCTGGTGGGGGGGGGGGGGTAGTAGGAGTCAGGTGTTTGGCGTCAAGGAGGTAAGGAGCCAGGTGTGTGGTGTTAATTGTGGTAGAGGAGTCGGTGTGTGGAGTTACTGTGGTAAGTAGTCAGTGTGTGGTGTTAATTTGTGGTAGAGGAGTCAGGTGTGTGGTGTTAATTGTGGTAGAGGAGTCAGGTGTGTGGTGTTAGTTGTGGTAGAGGAGTCAGGTGTGTGGTGTTAATTTGTGGTAGAGGAGTCAGGTGTGTGGTGTTAATTGTGGTAGAGGAGTCAGGTGTGTGGCGTCAATTGTATGAGAGCTGTGGTAGCGTAGTCAGGTGTGTGGCGTTAATTGTATGAGAGCTGTGGTAGAGGAGTCAGGTGTGTGGTGTTAATTGTGGTAGAGTAGTCAGGTGTGTGGCGTCAATTGTATGAGAGCTGTGGTAGAGGAGTCAGGTGTGTGGTGTTAATTGTGGTAGAGTAGTCAGGTGTGTGGCGTTAATTGTATGAGAGTTGTGGTAGAGGAGTCAGGTGTGTGGTGTTAATTGTGGTAGAGTAGTCAGGTGTGTGGCGTTAATTGTATGAGAGCTGTGGTAGAGGAGTCAGGTGTGTGGTGTTAATTGTGGTAGAGTAGTCAGGTGTGTGGCGTCAATTGTATGAGAGCTGTGGTAGAGGAGTCAGGTGTGTGGTGTTAATTGTGGTAGAGTAGTCAGGTGTGTGGCGTCAATTGTATGAGAGCTGTGGTAGAGGAGTCAGGTGTGTGGTGTTAATTGTGGTAGAGTAGTCAGGTGTGTGGCGTTAATTGTATGAGAGCTGTGGTAGAGGAGTCAGGTGTGTGGTGTTAATTGTGGTAGAGTAGTCAGGTGTGTGGCGTTAATTGTATGAGAGTTGTGGTAGAGGAGTCAGGTGTGTGGTGTTAATTGTGGTAGAGCTGTGGTGGTTGTGGTAGAGGAGTCAGGTGTGTGGTGGTAATTGTAGGATGGATGAGCTCTCTGGCAGTCAGTCATCCGGTAACGGGGAGAGATGGATGATCTCTCGACTCAGTCATCCATACACTGATGTCATCCATTGCGTCACCATACTCAGTCATCCATACTCTAATGTCATCCATTGCGTCACCATACTCGGTCATCCATACTCTGATGTCATCCAATGCGTCACCATACTCGATCATCCATACTCTGATGTCATCCATTGCGTCACCATACTCAGTCATCCATACTCTGATGTCATCCATTGCGTCACCATACTCAGTCATCCATACTCTGATGTCATCCATTGCGTCACCATACTCAGTCATCCATACTCTGATGTCATCCATTGCGTTACCATACTCAGTCATCCATACTCTGATGTCATCCATTGCGTCACCATACTCGGTCATCCATACTCTGATGTCATCCATTGCGTCACCATACTCGGTCGTCCATACTATGATGTCATCCACATTCAGTCATCCATCCCCTCTGATGTCATCCACGGGCCGCCATCACTACAGTACATCCACTTCCTGTATCCGTCTGTATTGTATGATCATACAACACCGGGTTACATACACAACCACTTTGTATACATGAAGAAAAAAAAATAAATTGTAAATTAATTAGATTTTCTTTTTCTCGTAAACTGACCCTGTAAATGTGGGGGGCTAATTAATGAGGGGCTAATCATCACCCCTTACCCCCCTCTCCCCTCTCTCTCTCTCTCTCTCTCTCTCTCTCTTTACCCTCGAGGGTATTTAAGGGGGGGAGGAGAAAGGGGGGGGGACCTTACCACATCATGACCCCACCCCTCCCCTCTCCCCCCGCCACTCTCTCTCTTTCATGCCCATCATCCCCTCAGAGGGGACCCCAGGTCAAAGGTCATACACGACCGTTACGACACGTCGTACCCAAGAAGAGGGGAGGGGGAGGGGAGGGGTGGGTCCCACTACACATCATACCCAAGGAGAGGGGAGAGGGAGGGGGTGTGGGTGGGTGGGTCTTCGTGGTGGTGGTGGGTGGGTGGGTGGGTGGGTCGTTTACCTAAGTGGGTGGGGGGGTCAAGAAGAGGACCACCCACCACCCGCTTACACCACGACCACGAGAGAGAGAGAGAGAGAGAGAGAGAGAGAGAGAGAGAGAGAGAGAGAGAGAGAGAGAGAATATATGCAATTTCTCCACTTGACATTTATATTCAGAATCGGGTGCACGTCGGCGAATTTAGTGAGAGTGAGGCTGTAAATCGGGGGGGGGGGGGCGCCAGGGACGTAATGAGAGAGAGAGAGAGAGAGAGAGAGAGAGAGAGTTCAGACCCACCCCCTCCTCCTTCCTCCTCCTCCCTCTCCTCCCTCCCCCCTTCGTCAACCACCTTTGGGCGAGGGGAAACGAGATTGAGGGAGGGGGTGGTAGAGGGGAGAGGTAGAGGGGGGAGGGGGGTTGTTTGTGGGGTTGTTCGAGTGGGGGTCGAGTGGTGGGGGGGGGTCGTGATGGTGATGGGGGGGGAGGAGGTGTGTAGATGACATGATCTCCTGTATCACATACCCTCTGTCTGTCTGTCTGTCTGTCTGTCTGTCTTTCTGTCTGTCTGTCTGTCTGTCTGTCTCTTGGGGCCCCCCCTCCTCAACCCCCCCCGTACGTAACACCCACCCCCCCGCTCCCTCCCCCCCACCGCCACTACGAGCCAGTTCGCATTCGTTCTTCTTCCTAGTCACCTCAGGTCAGCCTAGTCGTTCAGGTCAGGTCAGGTCAGGTCAGCCCATTCTTGCAGGTCAGGTCAACCCATTCTTGCAGGTCAGGCCAGGTTAGGTCAGCCCAGTCCTAGAGGTCAAGCCAGGTCAGCCCATTCCTGTACGTCAGGTTAGGTCAGCCCAGTCGTGCAGGTCAGGTCAGGCCAGGTCAGCCCAGTCCTGTAGATCAAGCCAGGTCATCCCAGTTCTGTAGGTCAGGTCAAGCCAGGTAAGGCCAGGTCCGCCCAGTCCTGTAGACCAAGCCAGGTCATCCCAGTCCTGTAGGTCAGGTCAGGTCAGCCCATTCCTGTAGGTCAGGTCAGGTCATCCCAGTCCTGTAGGTCAGGCCAGGTCATCCCAGTCCTGTAGATCAAGCCAGGTCATCCCAGTCCTGTAGATCAAGCCAGGTCAGGCCAGTGCTGTAGATCAAGCCAGGTCATCCCAGTGCTGTAGGTCAGGTCAGGTCAGGTCAGGTCAGGGTGTATATTGTCCTCCCACATTCGCCAGATGGAGGAAGGTGTGTCTGCCATTTGCATAGAGATGGACTTGCCTCGGCCTGGCTGGGTGATGACGTCTCCACTCTCTCTCTCTCTCTCTCTCTCTCTCTCTCTCTCTCTCTCTCTCTCTCTCTCTCTCTCTCTCTCTCTCTCTCTCTCTATCTATCTATCTATCTATATATATATCTGTCTTTCTTTCTATCTATCTATCTTTCTATATCTATCTATCTCTATCTATCAATCTATCTATCTATGTCTATGTCTATCTATCTATCTATCTATCTATCTATATATCTGTCTTTCTTTCGATCTATCTATCTTTCTATATCTATCTATCTCTATCTATCTATCAATCTATCTATCTATGTCTATCTGTCTATCTATCTATCTATCTATCTATCTATATATCTGTCTTTCTTTCTATCTATCTATCTTTCTATATATATCTATCTCTATCTATCTATCAATCTATCTATCTATGTCTATCTGTCTATCTATCTATTTATCTATCTATATATCTGTCTTTCTTTCTATCTATCTATCTTTCTATATATATCTATCTCTATCTATCTATCAATCTATCTATCTATGTCTATCTGTCTATCTATCTATTTATCTATCTATATATCTGTCTTTCTTTCTATCTATCTATCTATCTCATATGTATACTTTTTTTTAAGAATGATCTATTGTCTACACTGTACAGTGACTACAGTGTGGCACTGTACAGTGACACACACCAAGTGCCAGTGACATGACACAGCTAATTCTCTCCTTGAGAGAGAGAGAGAGAGAGAGAGAGAGAGAGAGAGAGAGAGAGAGAGAGAGAGAGAGAGAGAGAGAGAGAGAGGACTCTCCCCGCCGTAGATAGGGAGTGAGAGTGGGAGAGTGACGTCTGCGGGGAGGGAGGGGAGGGGAGGGGAAGGCTCCCTTAACCCCCCACTCCGTAACCTCCTCCCCTCCGTAACCCCCCCTCCCCGGCTGTAACACTCCTCCGTCACAAACGGAGTGACGGCCGTAACGCTCCGTCACAAACGGTGTTACGGCCGTATCGCTCCGTCACAAACGTAGTGACGCCGTAACGCTGTCAAACGTAGTGACGGCCGTAACGCCCCTTCGTCACAAGCGTAGTGACGGCCGTCACACTCCGTCACAGAGTGAGTGTGACGGGAGGAGAGGATCGTTGAACTTTCCCGCGTCAAGTTCGCGCCGTCTTCCATCACGTTTAATCAGGATTTAAACTTTCCACATTTTCGACGTGTAGGCAAATGTGACTGGGGGGGGGGGCGGGGGGGGGTGGTGGTGATGGGTTGATGGTGATGGGGAAGTTGTGAGGAGGGGTGGGAGGGGGGTGGTGTTGGGTTGGTGGTGATGGGGAAGTTGCGAGGGAGGTGGGTTTGGGGTAGGGGGGAGTGGAGTGGAGTGGAGGGAGGGAGGGAGGGGGTTTTGGGTTGGTGGTGATGGGGAAGTTGCGGGGGTGTGGGGGTGTTGTTGTTGTTATTGTTGTTGTTATTGATTGAGGTTGGGGAGGGGAGGGGGAATATGGGAGATGGTGATGGTGGTGAGTTAAAAAGTGAGAAAAGGAGTTAGGGGGAATGGGTGGAAGAGAGGAGAGTTTGACTATATGAAGGGGTGATGGGTGGGTGGTGATGGGTGGTGGTGGTGATGGGTGGTGGTGGTGATGGGTGGTGGGGGAAGGTCAAAGTTGAGACAGGCACTTGAAATAGACAGACGTGTTGTGAACAAGGGGGCGAGACGCAGGTAGACCTGTAGACAGTTAATTATAACTAGATGGTCGTTAGGGAGAGGCAGTGAGAGGGGGCAGTGGGAAGGGGCAGTGGGGAGAGGCAGTGGGAAGGGGCAGTGTGGAGGGGCAGTGGGAAGGGGCAATGGGGAGAGGCAGTGGGAAGGGGCAGTGTGGAGAGGCAGTAGGAGGAGAGGTAGTGGGAAGGGGCAGTAGGAGGAGAGGCAGTGTGGAGAGGCAGTGGGAGGGAGCAGTGTGAGGAGGCAGTGGGAAGAGGCAGTGGGAAGGGGCAGTAGGAGGAGAGGCAGTGTGGAGAGGCAGTGGGAGGGAGCAATGTGAAGAGGCAGTGGGAAGGGGCAGTGTGGAGGAGAGGCAGTGGGAAGGGGCAGTAGGAGGAGAGGCAGTGGGAGGGAGCAGTGTGGAGAGGGAGTAGGAAGGGCAGTGTGGAGAGGCAGTGGGAAGGGGCGGTGTGGAGGAGAGGCAGTGGGAAGGGGCAGTGTGGAGGAGAGGCAGTGTGGAGGAGAGGCAGTGGGAAGGGGCAGTGGGGAGACTAGAAATTGAAGGGGAGGAACGGGGCCAGGTATGGGTAAGAGTGCTTGAGAACAGAGAGGGGAAGAGTGGGGAGATGGGGGCGCGGGGCGAGGGGAGGTGGGGGCCCGACCCGACCCCCCCCCCTGGCTGTAATTACATCGTTAAGGTGAGAGCAGTATAGCGTTTTCGTAAATTTGCATACTTCACCGTGTTTATGAGTTCGTTTTGAAGATAAGAGCGGGGATTGGAGTGTGTGTGTGTGTGTGTGTTAGTTACGGTGTGTTTCAGAGGTAAGGTGGGTGAGTGTGGTAGTTAAGGGTGTGTTAGAGAGCAAGGTGGATGAGTGTGGTAGTTAGGGTGTGTTACAGAGGTAAGGTGGATGTGTGTGGTAGTTAGGGTGTGTTAGAGAGCAAGATGGATGAGTGTGGTAGTTAGGGGTATGTTACAGAGGTAAGGTGGATGAGTGTGGTAGTTAAGAGTGCGTTAGAGAGCAAGGTGGGTGAGTGTGTGTGGTACTTAGAGCATGTTACAGAGTAGGTGGTTGAGTGTGGTAGTTAGAGTGTGTTACAGAGGTAAGGTGGTTGAGTATGATAGTTAAGGTGTGTTAGAGAGCAAGGTGGATGAGTGTGGTAGTTAGGGTGTGTTACAGAGCAAGGTGGGTGAGCGTGTGTGGTAGTTAGAGCGTGTTACAGAGGTAGTGGGATGAGTGTGGTAGTTAGGGGTGCGTTAGAGAGGTAAGGTGGATGAGTGTGGTAGTTAGGGGGTGCGTTAGAGAGCAAGGTGTGTGAGTGCGGTCTCTTACATACTCATGTGTTCTTCCTTTCCATTATGCAATCTCTTCCACCTAGTGGAAAAGGCAAATTGCACTATATTCCCCCCACAACTCAATCAACAAGCTGGTCGACTGGTCGACTCTTCCTTGGGATGGGTCGAGTAGGTCGACTCTCTGGAATGGGTCGAGTAGGTTGACTCTGGAATGGGTCGAGTAGGTTGACTCTGGAATGGGTCGAGTAGGTCGACTCTGGAATGGGTCGAGTAGGTCGACTCTGGAATGGGTCGAGTAGGTCGACTCTCTGGAATGGGTCGAGTAGGTTGACTCTGGAATGGGTCGAGTAGGTCGACTCTGGAATGGGTCGAGTAGGTTGACTCTGGAATGGGTCGAGTAGGTCGACTATGGAATGGATCGAGTAGGTCGACTCTGGAATGGGTCGAGTAGGTTGACTCTGGAATGGGTCGAGTAGGTTGACTCTGGAATGGGTCGAGTAGGTTGACTCTGGGATGGGTCGAGTAGATCTACTCTGGAATGGGTCGAGTAGATCTACTCTGGAATGGGTCGAGTAGATCTACTCTGCAATGGGTCGAGTAGGTCGACTCCCCCTTTTGGAAGCTTAGAATCACACAATGCAGCTCATCACCCGTTAACCTCAGCTTACTCTCGTCCAGAGCTTTCAAGCTTGACGTAATGATAGACTCGGCTAGCTTAAGCTGGAGGCCTTCCCCTCCGTCTTCGTCGTCCTCCTCCTCCTCCTCCTCTTCTTCCTCCTCCTCTTCCTCCTCCTCTTCCTCCTCCTTCGAGGGGGGGGGGCACAATCCCCCCTCCTCCCCTTCCCTGACGCCCTTAGGAAGGGGAAAGTAGGTAAGCTGAGGGTTGAAGGAGGGGAAACGTCTTGTTCCATACCAGACCCTCTCCAAGACTCCACGTCTTGGAGAAGGGGAAAGAAGGGGAGGGAGGGAGGGGAGGTCTTCATCTGCGTCTTTCCAGTCCCTTCCTCCTCCTCCTCTTCCTCCTCTTCCTCCTCCTTCTCCTCTTCCTCCTCCTCCTCCTCCTCCTCCTCCTCCTCGCCTTTGGCCTGCCACCCCCCCCCCACACACACAGGCCACAAGGGGACATCCTGGGACCCCTCCCCTCTATACACATTCATACACATCAACCAGGGGGTCTCTGTGGACCAACACATGAGGATATGTGGTTAGAAAAAGGGAGATGGGGAGGTGTCGTTTTCAACGCGTGTTTAAGGGCTGAAAAAGAAGATGGGATGTGTGTGTGTGTGTGTGTGTGTGTGTTGTGGTTGTGAGGTTGTAGTGATGATTCGTCGGAGTTCCTCTCTCTCTCTCTCTCTCTCTCTCTCTCTCTCTCTCTCTCTCTCTCTCTCTCTCTCTCTCTCTCTCTCTCTCTCTCTGGTCAAAGACCATTCGACCTTCCGGATCAAAACAAGCGAACTGCCACTTAGTTACCGTAACGATGAGTTACCCATCTACCTCCTCTTTCCTCCCAAGTTTTGAAGGTAAGGACTTTAAAAAGTAAATTTCAAGTTCTCAGGCACCCCGTTTTCTTTCATCTCCCTCCACACGCAGGGGGGGTAAGAAGGAGGAGGGGAGGTGGGGGGTTGGGGGGGAGGAGACGACATCGTCACACGTCCCTCCTGTCCCCTCCCCTCCACCCCAACCCCCCCCCCGTCACCTGTCTGTGGGCCACTACTATCCACTGGGGAGATAGATAGATAGATAGATAGATAGATAGATAGAGCGAGAGAGAGAGAGAAGAGGAGAAGAAGAGAGAGAAAAGGAATTTTTCTGTGATGTGTTTAGTGCTTGTTTGTGGCGTGTACACGCCCGGTAGTGCTTGTCCGAGGCGTGTACACACCCGGTAGTGGGTATGGAGGGCGTGTACACACCCGGTAGTTGGCATGGGAGGCGTGCATACGCCCGGTAGTGGGCGTCGGAGGCGTGTACACACCCGGTAGTGGGCATGGGAGGCATGTACACACCCGGTAGTGGGCATGGAGGGCGTGTACACACCCAGCAGTGGGCATGGGGGGCGTGTACACACCCGGTAGTGGGCATGGGGGGCGTGTACACACCCGGTAGTGGGCATGGGAGGCGTGTACACGCCCGGTCGTGTGTGTGGGACGCTCCCGCGGGTCTCGGGACCCACAGCTTTAAAGCTGATCTGGCCGGTGTTGGGACCCTGGGGGGGGCGGGGGGGGAGGAGGGCTTACTCCCCCCCTCCGCCTCCCTCCAAGCCTTGGAGGGAGGGAGGGGGAGGGGGGGTGGGACTGGGCAGGGCGCGGGCGCCTCCTCCTGTCTTATGCACGTTAACCCACCCTTACCTCCCCTCCATCCCCTTCCCCCCCACCCCCTTTTCCCCCACCCCCCTCTCAAAGAACCTGTCCACAGGCCCTCGTGGAAAGCCCCTCTCTCTCTCTCTCTCTCTCTCTCTCTCTCTCTCTCTCTCTCTCTCTCTCTCTCTCTCTCTCTCTCTCTCTCCCTCGCCGCGCCAGATATCCGCCAGTTTTTAATTCAATTTTCCGTGGGGCCCCCCGCTTTCAAGGCGGGTTTTAAGTAGACGGTTCATTTTGCCCCGTGTGTGTGTGTGTGTGTGTGTGTGTGGGAGAGAGAGA
>NC_092235.1:22543990-22568990 GCF_036320965.1 Panulirus ornatus
CCTGTCTCTGGGGGGTCACCTGTGGCACTACTCCTGTCTCTGGGGGGTCACCTGTGGCACTCCTGCTGAATCAAGGTCACTAGTCATATGACAACCGTAGTGGACACACACACACACACACACACACACACCACACGGGGGGGTCAGAGGGACACCAACATACGGTCGACAATCCTCACTACGAGCAGGCACGATTCGCCCTTAAGGGACAAGGACTCAGTGGCTTTACGCAAGGGCTTGGGGAAAGGGGGGAAAAGAAAGGAAAAGGGGAAAGGGGGGGAAAGGGGAAGGGTCCCGTCACCGGAGTTGGCCTGGCGGCACGTACACTACACTACCTCCCCCCCTTCCCCTCTTCCCCCTTCCCCTCCTCCTCCCTGACGACCACACTCCCCTCACTACTTAGGGCCCCCCCCTCCCCCCAGGGTGGGGAAGGGGGGGGGGGGGGGTTTTAGAAATCATGGAGGCCAAGTCCCTTAGGTGGGGGGGAGGAGGGGGGGAGGGGGGGGAATGCCGACGGCAAAGGTTGGGACCCAAACGTGTGTGTGGTTGTGTGAGAGAGAAGAGAGGAGGAGAGAAGAGAGAGAGAGAGAGAGAGAGAGAGTTGTTACCGGGGGTCCGCCAGCTTGGTTAACAGGGTGTTTAGACCCGTTTTTTATTAAATAGGGCGCCTGTATCCTTAATAGAAAAACAGTGTCTTTTGTAAACTTCATTGCTGCAAAAGGAAAATTTCATTCCTGCAACTGGAAAAGAAGCGGGAGCTTCGGGATATATTAATAAATATATATATATAAAATATAAATATTATATAATATATATAAATATATATATTAAAATAAATATTAAAATTATATAATAATATATATAAATATATATATATATATATAATATATATAAATATATATATATAAGTTTTTGACAAAAATGTTCACCAAATGGCCGCCCAAGCTTCGCTTTTCCCTGTATATAATGACTGGGGTTTTTATTTTTCCCCTTGTGTCTCCCCCTGTGATGTATTATGACACGAAGTGCACTTGTCAACTTTTCGTGTTTCATTTTCCCCCTGGACTCGTAGGAATATATATATATATATATATATATATATATATATAAAATATATATATATATAAAATATATATTAATATATTATATTTACAAGCGAAAAAGAAAATTGGTTCAAAGAGCGAACACGGCAAGGATTAATATTTATCATTTAATGTGTATTGATTGAGGTGTGTTTATTCTAAGGCTTTTAAAGTGGGGAGAAAACAAAAACAAAAATAATGCCACGATTTAAACGCTAAAAAAAAGCTTCTACACGTGGGATTGCGACAGGTCGATGATCCTGACCGATTAGCGAGGGGGGATGACCTCTATGGACTCACGATTTTACGCCCATATGGAAATCGCGATTTAAGTCGACATATTTTTTTTTTCTTTTTTTTTTCGCGTCCAGAAAGGTTAGCGAGGCGCGTCACGTCGCTAAGTTAATCCCGCGTCTATTTTGAGCGTCTTAAGTTACTCACACGTCTATTTTGAGCGTCTTAAGTTAATACCGCGTCCATTTTGAGCGTCTTAAGTTACTCACACGTCTATTTTGAGCGTCTTAAGTTACTCACACGGCCATTTTGAGCGTCTTAAGTTAGGGTAAGGGTGATGAAGTTGTGTAAGTTAGGTGGGGGATAAGAATTGTGTGTGTATTGAGGTAAGTTAAGTTAGCTGGTTTAAGTTATCTGGGGGTCGAGTTATGTTAAGTTAGCTGGGGGTCGAGTTGTGATCAAGTTAGCATTGGGTCAAGTTGTAGAAGTTAGCTGGAGTTAAGTTGCGGAAAGTTAACTGGGGGTCAAGTTGTAGAAGTTAGCAGGGGTCAAGTTAGGTCAAGTTGTAGAAGTTAGCAGGGGTCAAGTTAGGTCAAGTTGTAGAAGTTAGCAGGGGTCAAGTTAGATCAAGTTGTAGAAGGTAGCAGGGGTCAAGTTAGGTCAAGTTGTAGAAGTTAGCAGGGGTCAAGTTAAGTTAGCAGGGAGGTCAAAGCATATAAGTTAGCACAGATATGGCAGCGTAAAAGTTAGCAGTACAGGTCAAGTTATGTAAAGTTAGCAAGGGGATGTCAAGCTAAGTTAGCAGGGAGGTCAAATGTTATGGGGAGTTGTGTAAAGTTAGTAGAGGGGGCGGGGGGTTGGGGTGTGGGGGGAGGGAGGGGGGAGAGAGAGGGGGGAGGGTGGTTTGCCAAGTCACTGACGTCATGGAATAACTGGTTTACCTGACTCTCTCTCTCTCTCTCTCTCTCTCTCTCTCTCTCTCTCTCTCTCTCTCTCTCTCTCTCTCTCTCTCTCTCTCTCTCTCTCTCTCTCTCTCTCTCTCTCTCTCTCTCTCTCTCTCTCACACACACACACACACACACACACACACACACAAACCCCTGTGATACACTCCCTCCCTCTCCCTTTCTCCCTTCCTCCATCTCCCTTCTTCCCTCCATCTCCCTTCCTTCATCTCCCTCCCTCCCTCCCTCCATCTTCCTATTACCTCCCCCGTCTGCTCTCACACCTGACATTGAACCCTTCCCTTCCCCTTCCCCCCTTCCCCTTCACCCATCCCACCCCTTCCCCTTTTAAGCCACCCCATCACCCACCCCCATCACCACATTGCTCGAACAAGTAAAAGATAATTAACATTAATTTCCTCGTCCAAATTGTCCATTCCGTTAACCTAAAACATCGTTAAGAGACATGCGCTTCCCTTCCCCTGCGCCGTATTGGGGCGCAGCAGGAGCAGGCCACAACGCCGCCGCGCACACAGCGCGCCAGGATGCCCACCCATTTTTTTTTTTTTTTTAACGGTTTTCTTGGGGAGGGAGAGGGAGGGAGGGGGAGGGTAGCGTCGCCACCCGCGCGGTTAAGGGGGAGGGGAGGGTTGGGGGAGGGGGGTCGGGAGGGGGTGTTGGGGGGGAGAGGGGTCGGAGGACTGGGTTGGGGAGGAGGAGGGGGAGGAGCCATCATAACCACCCCCCACCATCCCGTTTTCCCCACCCCCACCCACCACCCCCCCCCCCCCCCCCCCCCCGACAACTACAGGAACACCACTCCCCCCCCAGTCTCCCCGCTCTCCCCCCCTACACACCCTCCCCATCACCCTCGCTCTCACCCACCACACACACACACACTCCCCCTCACCCCGCTCTCCCTACCCTTACACACACACTCCCCCAGTCACCCCGCTCTCCCCACTCTCACACACACACACTCCCCCAGTCACCCCGCTCTCCCTACCCTTACACACACACTCCCCAGTCACCCCGCTCTCCCACTCTCACACACACACACTCCCCAGTCACCCCGCCTCCTACCCTTACACACACTCCTCTCCCCCAGTCACCCCGCTCTCCCCATCTCACACACACCCTCCCCAGTCACCCCGCTCTCCTCCCACCCTTACACACACTCTCCCCCAGTCACCCGCTCTCCACCCACTCACAACACTCACCCCCCAGTCACCCCGCTCTCCCTACCCTTACACACACACTCCCCCAGTCACCCCGCTCTCCCTACCCACACACACACACTCACCCCCAGTTACCCCGCTCTCCCCACTCACTCTTTCCCCACACATCCCCGCGTAGGCTCCCCCTGGGGAGTAGGTAAGGCTTATTAGAGGAAAAGAAGAGCCAATGTTTTTCACTGCTAGTAAAAAAAAAAAAAATTGAAAAAGCTGAAAGAATAAAATTTAAGAATATATTTAAAATAAAGTCTTACTTTTAAAATAAAAAGACATTTTTAAACTGTTCTTCTTGGCTATTAAAAAAAAATCTAAAGCAGAAAAAAACAAAAATTAAGAATATATTTAGAATAAAGTCTTACTTTTAAAATAAAAAAAAAGCTTATTTTTAAACTGTTCTTCATGGCTAGTAAAAAAAAAAATAAAAGTTTTAAAAGCAGAAAAAACACAAAATTTAAGAATATATTTATGTGAAATCTTACTTTTAAAATGTTTTTCATTGCTAGTAACTAATTTTTTTAAAAGCAGAAAAAAAGACACGATTTAATATATATAAAAAAAAACGTCGTACTTTTAAAAGTATTCTTTAGAAAAAGTATTTTTAAGTTTGGATGTACCTAACTTTGTACTGGCTTGTATAAGTTGTATAAGTTGTATAAGTTATAAATTGTAGACATGAGTGACGTACTGGTTTATGTGGTGGTGGAAGGCGGTGACAACATATAAGACGAGTGTTGTCAGTGGCAGCTGTGTATTCCCACTGTTGGCAGTGGCAGCTGAACCCCCACACGTCAACACTGTTGGCAGTGGCAGCTGAACCCCCACACACGTCAGCACTGTTGGCACTGGCAGCTTAACCCCACACACGTCAGCACTGTTGGCAGTGGCAGCTAAACCCCACACAAGTCAGCACTGTTGGCAGTGGCAGCTTAACCCCGCAAGTCAAAGCTGTTGGCAGTGGCAGCTTAACCCCCACACGTCAGCACTGTTGGCAGTGGCAGCTTAACCCCACATGTTAGCACTGTTGGCAGTGGCAGCTTAACCCCGCAAGTCAAAGCTGTTGGCAGTGGCAGCTTAACCCCCACACGTCAGCACTGTTGGCAGTGGCAGCTTAACCCCACATGTTAGCACTGTTGGCAGTGGCAGCTGAACCCCACATGTCAGCACTGTTGGCAGTGGCAGCTGAACCCCACATGTCAGCACTGTTGGCAGTGGCAGCTTAACCCCATACGTCAGCACTGTTGGCAGTGTCAGCTGAACCCCCACACGTCATCAAAGCTGTTGGCAACGAATTTATGAGACATTGATCTTAAATTTCTTAAGTGTTGTCAATATCGCGTTTAAAATCTTGTGGGTTGAAGTTCAGCTGTTGGTAGAGCCGTTTAAACCCTCACCTCGACCGGCGACATATGGTATTAAATAGCGTTTAAATGGGATTCGAACCTGTATACATATATAAACTTGTTGATGTATATATATATATATATATATATATATATATATATATATATATATATATATATATATATATATATATATATACGTGTTATGGCTGGCACAAAATGGTGGTTTGGAGAGAGAGAGAGAGAGAGAGAGAGAGAGAGAGAGAGAGAGAGAGAGAGAGATTTAAACGCTTCCCGTGCCTTTAAATTTGAAAAATGGTTTTTTTTTATAACCGCGCAGTTGTGAACGCGCCAGACTAGCGTGTGAACTCAAACAGGTCAGCGTGATAGATGTTGAACTTTGCAAAATAGAGATTAATGGAACTTTTATTGGAGATTAATGGAACTTTTATTAGAGATTAATGGAACGTTTATGAGAGATTAATGGAACTTTTATTAGAGATTAATGGAACTTTTATTAGAGATTAATGGAACTTTTATTAGAGATTAATGGAACTTTTATTAGAGATTAATGGAACTTTTATGATTTTGTTAAAAGATCTTTGAGGGGAAAATTGTCCCTTAAACTAGTCTTTTAAAACCAATGTCGTTTAAAGAGAGAGGGCTTTTATTTTATTTTAGGTATGTGAACGCGGAAATATGTAAATTATTTTTAAGCTACTGAATTAATTGTGATGTATTTTAGGGATTAATTGTGATGTATTTTGGGGAGTTTTATTTTATTTTAGGTATCTCTGAACTCAGAAATATTTAGATTATTTTTAAGCTACTGGATTAATTGTGATGTATTTTAGGGATTAATTCTGATGTATTTTAGGGAGATTTAAGGTTGAGTGGTTGGCAGGAGGGAATTATTTTTAGGTCAGTGTCCGCCCAAAAATCGTCTGGTCTTAGACGTGAGGTGACGCCCGTTGGATCCGGTCAGAATGTTGCCCGGATTCGGTGCGCATGTGCAGTATGATCAAACGCGACTGCGGAATCAATGGGGCAAATTATGTCTCCCGAAACGTTAATATTAACTTTCACGCGTTATTATCGTAAGTTGATGATATAGGCAGGATTATTAAACGCAAAAATGATATTGATATAACTTAAAAAGAGCTGTGGCTCCGAAGGAATGGATCGCATTCTTTCAGCCAATCAGGTGATCGCATTCATCGGGCGAAGTCTTTTGTACCGAATAGCGACAGGGGAAACGTGTATACGAAACTCCTAAAAAGGTAAGAGGTAACGTTTAAAAAAAAGACTATAAAAAAATGTATTTATGCGCGTGTACTTACAAAAGCCATCACCTTCGTCTGGACGGGATGCGCCTGGCTTGGGTGTGGGCCGCCGGTGGCTTTCGTAGCCTTATTAGATATTTCCCTTTAGTGTCCCCTAGATGGATTAGAATTTAAACGACTTTGCTTACATTCCATAGAAACCAATCGCTGTATTTATTAACGCTCACTCCGGCTCCAGCTACCATTGTGGACGTGCTGTAGAAAGCGTTTAAAGTGTGTGCGTTTTTCCTAAGGCAAGTTCTTATGTCCTTATTATCCGGGAGATACATAGATATCTGCCGGGTAACTGGGACTTAGAAGCCTATTGCGTTATTCGACTTATATGGCGTTTTTTTTTGGGGGGGTTTATAGATAGTTAACGGTCGTAGTTTATTTAAATGCCTCTTTATTCCCCTTTTTTTTTGTTTATATATAGATAGTTAACGGTCGTAGTTTATTTAAATGCCTCTTTATTCCCTTTTTTTTTTGGTTTATATATAGATATAGACAGTTAACGTTCGTAGTTTATTTAAATGCCTCTTTATTCCCTTTTTTTGGTATATATAGATATAGATAATTAACGGTCGTAGTTTATTTAAATGCCTTTTTATTCCCCCTTTTTTTGGTTTATATATAGATATAGACAGTTAACGTTCGTAGTTTATTTAAATGCCTCTTTATTCCCTTTTTTTTGGTATATATAGATATAGATAGTTAACGGTCGTAGTTTATTTAAATGCCTCTTAACCCTTGAAGGGTAAGACATTTAAATCTAAAATCGGGCAATGAGATTAGATTTTTTTCCCCTTTCCACTTATACAAGCCGGTCGTTTAAATCCGGTTTAAAGTATGGTCAGAAGTAGACTAAGCCGGATGGTTTTTTTTTCATTAACGATTTAATTTGCTTTATCATGCGTTTTTTTTTTTTTTTTTTAGCCAAGATGGCGTCGTGTGGAAGGTGTTGGAGTACTGAGGCTTGGGTTGAAGTGTTTGGAGGGTAAACTAGTTTGGAGGGTAAACTAGGGTTATTAGTTTGGAGGGTAAACTAGGGTGTATTAGTTTGGAGGGTAAACTAGGGTGTATACTGAGGCGTAGGATAAAGTGTTTGGAGGGTAAACTGGTATATATTACGGGTCGGGATGAAGAGTTTGGAGGGTAAACTAGGGTATACTGAAGCGCGGGGTAAAGTGCTTGGAGGGTAAACTAGTGTATACTGAGGCTTGGGATGAAGAGTTTGTAGGGTAAACTGGTATACTGAGGCTTGGTTTAAAGTGTTTGGAGGGTAGACTGGTGTATACTGAGGCTTGGTTTAAAGTGTTTGGAGGGTAGACTAGTGTATACTAAGGCTTGGTTTAAAGGGTTTGGAAGGTAAACTAAGGTATACTGCGTCTTGGGATCAAGAATTTGGAAGGTAAACTAAGGTAAACCGGCTAAGATGAAGAGTTCGGAAGGTAAACTAGGATATACAGAGGTATACACTTAGCATGTATCCCTAGCTGTATTCTCTGATACACCTCGTATTAGATTTTCGATACACTTTAATACACCTACATCTACACCCTACGATACATCTGAATACACCGCGATACACCTGTATTCTCTGATACACTACGTACTGGATTTTCGATACATTCTAATACACCTACATCTACACCCTACGATACATCTGAATACACTGCGATACACCTGTATTCTCTGATACACTACGTACTGGATTTTCGATACACTTCTAATACACCTATATCTACACCCTACGATACATCTGAATACACCGCGATACACCTCTCTGGTAATACACATTCGATGTATGATACAACCATTGTATCGCGCACTGTGGTGGATACAGTCTGTTGTATGGGGGGGAGGAGTGGAGGAAGGGGTCTCTCTCTCTCTCTCTCTCTCTCTCTCTCTCTCTCTCTCTCTCTCTCTCTCTCTCTCTCTCTCTCTCCCCTAGATGGGGAGAGAGGGAGATGATAAGCGCCCCTGCCCTATCCAAGTCTAGGCTGAAGGATTATCTCCCCACCTCCTCACCCCCCCCTTTTTTCCCCCCCTAATTTTCCTCGTGAAAATCGAACGCGCGTCTGAATGTCATACGGGGGAGGACGTGGGCCGGCGAGAGGCTGGAAATGTGGTGGTTCTTTTACATAATTTATGCAGCGGGCGCGAGGGAGTCAGACTGGAAAATCGTGTTATGGAGTACCGAGGAAAGGAAGGAAGGGGGAAAAAAAAAAAAAAGGAAGGGGGGAAAAAAAAGGAAGGGGGAAAAAAATGTTTTAAAAGTGGACAACGGAGAAGTTACCGACCCACTTGAGTTTCTTCCCCCTTTTTCTCCCTCTTTCTCTCTCTCCCCTCTCCCCCTTTCTCTTTCTTTCCCCCCTTCCCCACCCTTCTTACTACTACATCTACCACTAGCTATAAAAACGTGACAGAACAACCCACTTGTGAGAGAAATGGAATGCATCGGGCGGCGAAGCAGTGATGGTAGTAAACTCCACTTGGACAGTGGGTTGTGGTGGTGGTGGTGTGTTGTGGTGGTGGGGGAAGGTGTTGACAGTGGGTTGTGGTGGTGGGGGAAGGTGTTGACAGTGGGTTGTGGTGGTGGGGCAATGTGTTGACAGTGGGTTGTGGTGGTGGGGGAAGGTGTTGACAGTGGGTTGTAGTGATGGGGCAATGTGTTGACAGTGGGTTGTGGTGGTGGGGGAAGGTGTTGACAGTGGGTTGTGGTGGTGGGGGAATGTGTTGACAGTGGGTTGTGATGGTGGGGGAAGGTGTCGACAGTGGGTTGTGGTGGTGGTGGAAGGTGTTGACAATGGGTTGTGGTGGTGGGGGAAGGTGTTGACAATGGGTTGTGGTCGTTGTGGAAGGTGTTGACAGTGGGTTGTAGTGGCCGGGTGGGTGGGGGGGGGGGAGGGAAGGTGTTGTGTATTGGCGTATATGCCCTTGTGTCCCTGTACTACAAACACACCTTCGGTGTTGTTTGCTTTTCTCTCTCAAGGACGTTTGTGTTGTGGGTTTTGCTACGGCCAACATCCCCCACTGTGCTCTATACACTCACGGTGGGTGTGTATATATATATACACACACACACTACGGGAGGGGGACGTATATGTATGTATATACATATTGGATTCGTATTAGAACGGAAGACATTTACATACCAATATACCAAAATAAATAAATATATATATATATATATATATATATATATATATATATATATATATATATATATATATATATATATTTATTTATTTATTTATTTATTTTGCTTTGTCGCTGTCTCCCGCGTTAGCGAGGTAGCGCAAGGAAACAGACGAAAGAATGGCCCAACCCACCCACATACACATATATATACATACACGTCCACACACACAAATATACATACCTATACATCTCAATGTATACATATACATACACACACAGACATATACATATATACCCATGTACATAATTCATACTGTCTGCCTTCATTCATTCCCGTCGCCACCTCGCGCCACACATGGAATACCATCCACCTCCTCCTCCTCCTCCTCCCCGCGCATGTGTGCGAGGTAACGCTAGGAAAAGACAACAAAGGCCCCATTGGTTCACACTCAAGTCTCCAGCTGTCCACGCGCTCAATACCATGTGTTTAAAGTTTTGAATTGGGGAGTTGTAGATAGATCCGATAGATAGCCTCCCCACTATGGGGTGTGGGGTGTATACATTAACAGATTTACGCTAACCTCCCCACTCTGGGGTGTATAGATTAAGATTTACAGTAACCTCCCCACTCTGGGGTGTATAGATTAAGATTTACACTAACCTCCCCACTCTGGGGTGTATACATTAAGAGATTTACTTTAAAAAAAAGAAAACGAAATGCTTTAATTTACATCAGCCATTTTTTTTTGTGTGTTGGTTTTGTCGTCACTTAGGTGACCAAACACACACACACACACACACACACACACACACACACACACACACACACACAACACACACACACACACACACACCTCCAAAGTGGAGAAATTTGAATGAGGTGGAGTTTTTGGAGGTGGGTGGGTCACACAGTGTGTGTGTGTGTGTGTGTGTGTCGAGGGAGGACTGTATGTGTGTGTGTGTGTGTGTGTCGAGGGAGGACTGTATGTGTGTGTGTGTGTGTGTGTGTGTGTGTGTCGAGGGAGGACTGTATGTGTGTGTGTGTGTGTGTGTGTGTGTGTGTGTGCGTGTGTGTGTGTGTGTACGTACGGCCCGTCCGCGTCACGCCATGTACGCCTCCAAATATTTGGTCGCCTGGTGTTCATAGCAGACCTGCATGACCGTATGTCTGTCTCTCTCGCCTCCTCCTACCTCCTCCTCCTCCTACCTCCTCGTCCTCCTCCTCCTCTCCTCCTCCTACCTCCTCTTCCTCCTCTTCCTCTTCCTCCTCTTCCTCTCCTCCTCCTCCTCCTCTTCCTCCTCCTCCTCCTCCCACCACCTGCGTGCATGACGGTGTAGACACATCATGCAGACCCGACTGGGGATGACCCACCTCCTCCTCCTCCTCCTCCTCCTCCTTCCGCTGGGTAGACCTAGCCACGCAGCCCAGGCTAGGAGGGGCTAGGAGTGAGTGACGGGCTAGGGCTAGGGCTAGGGCTAGGCACCTTAGGGTGGGGTGGTTTGTGGGGTTTAAAGAGGCAAAGGAGTCGACTCAGACATGGAGATGGCTAGCCGACCGACCGATCCCCAGGAAGCCTCACCGTGGCGGCCTGGCCCAGCCCAGGCGGAGGAGGAGGGAGGAGGAGGAGGAGAGAGGTGGTAGCAGCAGCAGGAGGCAAGCGAGGCAAGTCAGTTACACTGTGAGTGTGGAGGGAGTGGACGTGTGTGCGCGCGCGGCGGCCCCCCCCTCGTCTCCTCCTCCTCCTCCTCCGTCGGTGCGGTGTGGTGCCTCGGGCGGAGCGACACATGAGAGACCCGGTCGTCGCGGGCGCCCGCCCCTCCTCCGCCGGGAGATAGAGAACACGCCCACGGCGCCCGTGGGGCGTGTTAGCGCCCTCAAGGAGGGGGGAGGGGTAGTGGTGGTGGGTGTTATTTATTTATTAAAAAAAAGGCCCAAAAAAAAAAAGGCGCAAAGGCGGTAGTGGCGCCATACATACATACACACACACACACACACACCCCCTTCAACACCCGCGTGTGGCTCCCACTGGTCAAGTTTACCCCCACAGCAATTGTTGTGCCTTGCTGTGGGGGGTGTGGGTGTGGGGGGTTCCTGCTGCTGAACGCTACACACACACACACACACACCTCACTCACTCACTCACTCACCTCTCACTCACTCACTCACTCACTCACTGAGTTATTGAGTATGTAATGACCCCTCTGCTCACCCACCATTAAGGTAATTATTATTAAAAGTCTTTGGGTTTACGTCTGTTGTGCGGGGCAATTTCACTGTGGGTGTGGACAAGCAGTGAAATATAGTGTCTTCCCCCCCTCTCCCTCCCATTACAGATGTTGAAGGGGGGGGAAGTGTTAATGTGGATAGTGTTTATGTAGTGGGTAAGTGTATGTACGTGTATTTTTTTATTTTTGTTTGTTTTTTTCACTGGAATGGTGATATTGTCACTGTACTCCGCGTCACTGGTGATGGTGAAGACCCCCGACTCTTGCCCCCCCCCCCCCAGGAATGGGTACAGGAGGTAGCGGGGGGAATGGGTGGGATGAAGTGGGGGGGTTGTGGTGGTGTGTGCTGACCGGCCCCTCCCGTTAAAGTTACCTTATGCTTTACCTCCGCCCCGTTGCCCACCCACCCCGCCCGCCCGCCCACTACACTGCCCATCATCCCAGGCGTTTGCCCACCCAGCCCAGCCCACTACACAACCCATCATCCCAGGCCATTGCCCACCCAGCCCAGCCCACTACACAACTCATCATCCTAGGCTATTGCCCACCCCCCGCCCACTACACAACCCATCATTCCAGGCTATTGCCCACCCTCCCATTACACTGCCTGCCATTACCCACCCATGACCACTACACAGCCCATCACCCCAGGCCGTTGCCCACTACACTGCCCATCATCCTAGACCATTTGCCCACCCCCGCCCACTACAATACGTCACCCACCCTCAAACGCGATTTGCTTTGCTGACGCACATTATTATGTATTTTGCTCATCTCGGTTCCATGGTGTGCACTGCTATGCAGTTAAGCTGTGAACCATCACCACACAGTATTGCCCACGTGATGGTGTTGCCCATCACCACATAGTATTGTCCACTTGGTGGTGTTTCCTATCACCACAAAGTATTGTCCACTTTGTGGTGTTTTTCATCACCATACAGTAATGTCCACTTGGTGGTATTTCCCATCACCACAAAGTATTGTCCACTTTGTGGTGTTTTTAATCACCATACAGTATTGTCCACTTTGTGGTGTTTCCCATCACCACAAAGTATTGTCCACTTTGTGGTGTTTCCCATCACCACAAAGTATTGTCCACTTGGTGGTGTTTCCCATCACCACAAAGTATTGTCCACTTTGTGGTGTTTCCCATCACCACAAAGTATTGTCCACTTGGTGGTGTTTCCCATCACCACAAAGTATTGTCCACTTGGTGGTGTTTCCCATCACCACAAAGTATTGTCCACTTGGTGGTGTTTCCCATCACCACAAAGTATTGTCCACTTGGTGGTGTTGCACATCCATCACCACACAGTATTGCCCACATGGTGGTATTGCCCACTTGGTGGTATTCCACATCATCACAGTATTGCCCATCACCACACAGTATTGCCCACCTGGGGGTATTGCCCATCACCACAGTATTGCTCACCACCGCCACATAATGCCCACTGTCCCCGCCAGTATTGCCCACCACCAAACCACTGTATTTCATTATGACCCCCCACCTCACACTTGCCCATTGGCTTAGTACAATGCCCTCAGACACGAAGTATTGCCCAGTAATACACACACACACACACACACACATACACATATCACCCCCCCCCCCCGGGCCGCTACACATATTTGTTCTTCGCTGAACATTTGTTCACCACTGCAGAACACACACACACACACACACACATACACATATCACCCCCCCCCCCCCCGGCCGCTACACATATTTGTTCTTCGCTGAACATTTGTTCACCACTGCAGAACACACACACACACACACACACACATACACATATCACCCCCCCCCGGCCGCTACACATATTTGTTCTTCGCTGAACATTTGTTCACCACTGCAGAACACACACACACACACACACACACATACACATATCACCCCCCCCCCCGGCCGCTACACATATTTGTTCTTCGCTGAACATTTGTTCACCACTGCAGAACACACACACACACACACACACACACACACACACACACACACACACAGTGGTAGATTTAGTATAATGTGTACCTGGTTGTCGACAGTGGTGTTCCACCGCCACTGGAGCGGAGGAAGCCGCGCTCGCCACATAGCACTGTATTATTCCCCCCCTCAGTTCCAGTGGTCGGCTGGTACGTAATCCCCCCCTCCCCTCCCCCCCTCCCCCTCCCACACACACAAGTTCCTATGTATTGCCCACTAGTAGAGTCGTGTTTATTTTCCCCCCGTAACACAATTGCCCATAGATTTACCCTGTTGCCCCATTACACAGTGGATTCCATTTAATAGGGGGGGTTGTTATGGTGTAATTGCCCCCCCCACGTATCTCCCATTAATTGGGGGTGTTGTGATATGCTATTGCCCCCGGGTAGAGCCGTGACAAGCGTTATTGCCCCCTCAGGTCTTCAGCCCTTGGACTTTTCGTTAGTGTTATAGGAGTGTGACAACCACTGTAGTTACTGTGTTACAGCAGTGTGATAACCACTGTAGTTATGTGTTACAGCAGTGTGATAACCACTGTAGTTATGTTGCAGCAGTGTGACAACCACTGTAGTTATGTGTTACAGCAGTATGACAACCACTGTAGTTATGTGTTACAGCAGTGTGACAACCACTGTAGTTATGTGTTACAGCAGTATGACAACCACTGTAGTTATGTGTTACAGCAGTATGACAACCACTGTAGTTATGTGTTACAGCAGTGTGACAACCACTGTAGTTACAGTGTTACAGCAGTGTGACAACCACTGTAGTTACAGTGTTACAGCAGTGTGACAACCACTGTAGTTATGCGTCACGGGTTCACTGCCCCTATTTCACTGGCAGTGAGGTGTTACCGGGTTGCCTATTTCACTGTCAGTGAGACGGGGGAGCAGTGTAGTCACAGCCCCCCCCCCGTTGTAACGCCCCGTTGTAAACGCCCCGTCGTGACCACCCCGTTGTAAAACGCCCCCGTTACCGGCCCATCTGTCATTTATGGTGATGAGATGTGTTTACAATTACCACACAACCCCCCCTCCCCTCCCCTCACCCCCAGATCATGAGCCTCCCCCCCCTCTCTCCTCCCCTCACCCACCATCATATCCGGTTAATGAGTTTGTCATGATGGGGAAATGATGGGGGTACTGACCATCACCACCCCCCACCCCCCCCTTACCCATCATGATGATGGGGGGGTGATGGGATACGTGGGAATGGATGCGCTTTGACGGGTGGAGGGGGGGTGTGAGGGGAAATTAATGGGTGTTGATGGCAATTGATGATGGGGTGATGATGGCTTAGAGGGGGGGGAAATGGGGGGGGGGGGTAGTTACTGCTCGGGCGTTTTAGTGTTCATGGCAAAATTGGGGGAAAATATTCGAATATTGATAAAGAAAATAGAAAGGGAGACAAATATTTAGAAATAGAGGGGAAAAAATTTAGTAACATTTAAATTTGAAATTGGAGAAAATATTTGAAAATAAGAAAAAAGGACTTGAAATATTTAGAAGCGGAGGAAAAAAAATTAATATTAAATTTTTGAATTGAAAAAAAAATATTCGAAATTATGAAAAAAAAGGACTGGATTATTTAGAAACAGCGGAAAAAAATTTTATTATAAAATTTTAGATTGGAAAAATATATTCGATAATTGGGAGAAAAAAACGAAATATTGAAATGGGCAAAATTGAAATGGGGGGTGGGGGAAAAAATAACATATGAACCAGAAAAAAAATTGCCTACCGGAAGTTATTTATTTTTGACGTTGTGAAATTGTTGATTAAATGGCCGGTTCATTACCCACAACCCTTTTTTTTTTTGTGTTAATAATTTGGCGTCGACAATTTTATGCCAGTGGTGTTCTTTTTTTTGTGCGTTAATAATTTGGCGTCGACAATTTTATTCCAGTGGGTTTTTTGTGTGCGTTAATAATTTGGCGTCGACAATTTTATTCCAGTGGGTTTTTTTGTGTGCGTTAATAATTTGGCGTCGACAATTTTATTCCAGTGGTTATTTTTTGTGCGTTAATAATTTGGCGTAGACAATTTTATTCCAGTGGTGTTTTTTTTGTGCGTTAATAATTTGGCGTCGACAATTTTATTCCAGTGGTGTTTTTGTGTGCGTTAATGATTTGGCGTCGACGATTTTATTCCAGTGGTGTTTTTTTGTGCGTTAATAATTTGGCGTCGACAGTTTTATTCCAGTGGGTTTTTTGTGTGCGTTAATAATTTGGCGTCGACAATTTTATTCCAGTGGTTATTTTTTGTGCGTTAATGATTTGGCGTCGACAGTTTTATTCCAGTGGTGTTTTTTTTTGTGCGTTAATAATTTGGCGTCGACGATTTTATTCCAGTGGTGTTTTTTTTTGTGCGTTAATAATTTGGCGTCGACAATTTTATTCCAGTGGTGTTGTTTTTTTGGCCCAAAAAGAAATTTAATCACAGTGTAGTTTTTTTTTTGGTCAATGAAGTACAGGTGTTGTAGATATTTTTTTTTCCGGTGTACAACTGTTGTAGATATTAGTAACGGTGTTAAAGACTTTGACTGGGTGATGTACAACTGTTGTAGACGTTGACTGGGAAATATACAACTGTTGTAGACGTTGACTGGGAAATATACAACTGTTGTAGACGTTGACTGGGAAATATACAACTGTTGTAGACGTTGACTGGGAAATATACAACTGTTGTAGACGTTGACTGGGAAATATACAACTGTTGTAGACGTTGACTGGGAAATATGCAACTGTTGTAGACGTTGACTGGGTCATGTACAACTGTTGTAGACGTTGACTGGGAAATATACAACTGTTGTAGACGTTGACTGGGAAATATACAACTGTTGTAGACGTTGACTGGGAAATATACAACTGTTGTAGACAGTGACTAGGTCATGTACATACAACTGTTGTGGACCGTCGCTAATACAATACACAGCTGTTAATAGACATTTTGTTCAGTCATCTACAAGTGTTGTTGACTTTATAACAACACACAGCAGAGTTGTAAACATTCACACTTTAATGTACAAGTGTTGTGGTCATTTGCATAGACAATACAGATCTGTTGGTATTGTCTGTCGTCATTTGTTCGTCATTAAAAGAGAATAATAAAAAAAGTTTATGTAAATCATTGTTCAATGTGGTAGTCTCTCAATTGATTACGTCAGAGACCGGACCAAAATGGATGAAAATGATTACCATTATTTGTGTTTTCTGTTGAAAGGTGTCTTTATATGTCTTTTGGCCTCACCCCATCCTGTGGGTGTTGTGGACCA
Organism: Panulirus ornatus; assembly: GCF_036320965.1. Taxonomy (NCBI): domain Eukaryota; kingdom Metazoa; phylum Arthropoda; class Malacostraca; order Decapoda; family Palinuridae; genus Panulirus; species Panulirus ornatus. The sequence continues at coordinate 22,560,769 of NC_092235.1, forward strand.
CTGTCATCCATCCCTGGGGTGGTGTTGTGGACCACAGTCATCCATGTGTGTGTTTTGGACCACAGTCATCCATGTGGGTGTTGTGGACCAGTCATCCATCCCTGGGTGTTGTGGACCACAGTCATCCATGTGTGTGTTGTGGACCACAGTCATTCATGTGGGTGTTGTGGACCAGTCATCCATCCCTGGGTGTTGTGGACCACAGTCATCCATGTGTGTCTTGTGGACCACAGTCATCCATGTGTGTGTTGTGGACTAGTCATCCATCTCTGGGTGTTGTGGACCACAGTCATCCATTCCTGGGTGTTGTTGTGGACCACAGTCATCCATCCCTGGGTGTTGTTGTGGACCACAGTCATCCATTCCTGGGTGTTGATGTGGACCACAGTCATCCATCCCTGGGTGTTGTTGTGGACCACAGTCATCCATCCCTGGGTGTTGTTGTGGACCACAGTCATCCATTCCTGGGTGTTGTTGTGGACCACAGTCATCCATTCCTGGGTGTTGATGTGGACCACAGTCATCCATCCCTGGGTGTTGTTGTGGACCACAGTCATCCATTCCTGGGTGTTGTTGTGGACCACAGTCATCCATCCCTGGGTGTTGTTTTGGACCACAGTCATCCATTCCTGGGTGTTGTTGTGGACCACAGTCATCCATCCCTGGGTGTTGTTGTGGACCACAGTCATCCATTCCTGGGTGTTGTTGTGGACCACAGTCATCCACTCCTGGGTGTTGATGTGGACCACAGTCATCCATCCCTGGGTGTTGTTGTGGACCACAGTCATCCATTCCTGGGTGTTGTTGTGGACCACAGTCATCCATTCCTGGGTGTTGTTGTGGACCACAGTCATCCATTCCTGGGTGTTGATGTGGACCACAGTCATCCATCCCTGGGTTTTGTGGACCACCGTCATCCATCCCTGGGTGTTGTTGTGGACCACAGTCATCCATCCCTGGGTGTTGATGTGGACCACAGTCATCCATTCCTGGGTGTTGTTGTGGACCACAGTCATCCATTCCTGGGTGTTGTTGTGGACCACAGTCATCCATTCCTGGGTGTTGATGTGGACCACAGTCATCCATTCCTGGGTGTTGATGTGGACCACAGTCATCCATCCCTGGGTGTTGTTGTGGACCACAGTCATCCATCCTGGGTGTTGTTGTGGACCACAGTCATCCATCCCTGGGTGTTGTTGTGGACCACAGTCATCCATTCCTGGGTGTTGTTGTGGACCACAGTCATCCATCCTGGGTGTTGTTGTGGACCACAGTCATCCATCCCTGGGTGTTGTTGTGGACCACAGTCATCCATTCCTGGGTGTTGTTGTGGACCACAGTCATCCATCCCTGGGTGTTGTTGTGGACCACAGTCATCCATTCCTGGTGTTGTTGTGGACCACAGTCATCCATCCCTGGGTGTTGTTGTGGACCACAGTCATCCATTCCTGGGTGTTGATGTGGACCACAGTCATCCATTCCTGAGTGTTGTTGTGGACCACAGTCATCCATTCCTGGGTGTTGTTGTGGACCACAGTCATCCATCCCTGGGTGTTGTTGTGGACCACAGTCATCCATTCCTGGGTGTTGTTGTGGACCACAGTCATCCATTCCCTGGGTGTTGTTGTGGACCACAGTCATCCATCCCTGGGTGTTGTGGACCACAGTCATCCATTCCTGGGTGTTGTTGTGGACCACAGTCATCCATCCCTGGGTGTTGTTGTGGACCACAGTCATCCATTCCTGGGTGTTGATGTGGACCACAGTCATCCATTCCTGGGTGTTGATGTGGACCACAGTCATCCATCCCTGGGTGTTGATGTGGACCACAGTCATCCATTCCTGGGTGTTGATGTGGACCACAGTCATCCATCCCTGGGTGTTGTTGTGGACCACAGTCATCCATTCCTGGGTGTTGTTGTGGACCACAGTCATCCATCCCTGGGTGTTGATGTGGACCACAGTCATCCATTCCTGGGTGTTGATGTGGACCACAGTCATCCATCCCTGGGTGTTGTTGTGGACCACAGTCATCCATTCCTGGGTGTTGATGTGGACCACAGTCATCCATCCCTGGGTGTTGTTGTGGGACCACAGTCATCCATCCTGGGTGTGTTGTGGGACCACAGTCATCCATCCCTGGGTGTTGTGGACCACGAGTCATCCATTCCTGGGTGTTGTTGTGGACCACAGTCATCCATCCCTGGGTGTTGTTGTGGACCACAGTCATCCATTCCTGGGTGGTTGATGTGGACACAGCATCCATTCCTGGGTGTTGTTGTGGACCACACGTCATCCATCCCTGGGTGTTGTTGTGGACCCACAGTCATCGCATTCCTGGGTGGTTGATGTGGACCACAGTCATCCATCCCTGGGTGTTGTTGTGGACCACAGTCATCCATTCGTGGGTGTTGTTGTGGACCACAGTCATCCATTCCTGGGTGTGTTGTGGACCACAGTCATCATCCTCTGGGTTGTGTGACCACAGTCATCCATTCCTGGGTGTTGATGTGGACCACAGTCATCCATCCCTGGGTGTTGATGTGGACCACAGTCATCCATTCCTGGGTGTTGATGTGGACCACAGTCATCCATTCCTGGGTGTTGATGTGGACCACAGTCATCCATCCCTGGGTGTTGTTGTGGACCACAGTCATCCATATGTAGGGTCAGACGTCCCACTTAGCTCTTCGAAAGTACCAGTGGTCCACTTGGACGAACGGGAGACAATCGAGTGTATTCTCCAGTGGGTGAGAGGAGCGCCATGGAACACTTCCAGAGCCACTGGATGACTGGTCTCATCCACCCCTCTAACCAACCCACCCCCTCAACAACCCCAACCCCCACTACTTGGGAAAAGAAAAAGGGAGGGAGGGGGAATAATAGGGAGGGGAGGAGGAGGGGAAAGGGGGGAGGGGGGGGGATTTCGCTAGTGGGGAATGATACTACCCACTTTGAAACTCTAATACATTCCCCTCCCCCTCCCTCCCCTCCCCCCCAAGCTGTGAGGTGGAACAAATAAGCTATCTGGGGAATATATTACTGGGGGGGGGGTATTTCTCTCTGGGGTGGGGGGGGGGAGATGTGTGTTCGGGTGGCTGTCATTGGCTAGATCGTCTCATGGAATCCCCAGGCCCGGGGTTCGAACCCTGCCCACCGCCGTCGTGCCTCCAAAGACGACACAGATTGGGAGGGGAAAAAAAATTGTGTAGGATTTAGGTATTGTATTTGCAATTAGAAAATGCAACAGGTGATGTATACGATGTAGCGATGCCTCTGGTCAGTGTAGCGATGCCTCAGTCAGTGTAGCGGGGCCTCAGTCAGTGTAGCGATGACCTAATTCAGTTTAGCGCTGATTCAGTCAGTCTGGCTATGACTCAGTCAGTGTAGAGATGACCCAGTCAGTGTAGCGATGACCCAGTCAGTGTAGCGATGCCTCAGTCAGTGTAGCGATGACTCAGTCAGTGTAGCGATGACCCAGTCAGTGTAGCGATGACCCAGTCAGTGTACCGATGACCAGTCAGTGTACCGATGACTCATTCAGTGTAGCTATGACCCACTCAGTGTACCGATGACCCAGTCAGTGTAGCGATGCCTCAGTCAGTGTACCGATGACCCAGTCAGTGTAGCGATGCCTCAGTCAGTGTACCGATCACTCAGTCAATGTAGCGATGCCTCAGTCAGTGTACCGATGACCCAGTCAGTGTAGCGATGCCTCAGTCAGTGTACCGATCACTCAGTCAGTGTAGCGATGCCTCAGTCAGTGTACCGATGACCCAGTCAGTGTAGCAATGACTCAGTCAGTGTAGCGATGACTCAGTCAGTATAGCGATGACCCAGTCAGTGTAGCGATGACCCAGTCAGTCAGTGTACCGATGACCCAGTCAGTGTAGCTGAGTGTCGTGTTGCCTCCATTTCACTCAGTATTATGACAGCTCGGTGTATCACCGGGGGGGGGAAGGGGGGTAGGGGGGGTACATGAGGGTTGGTCTACTTTGGCTTAAAGCGCCGCTACTCATCACTCCCCCCCCCCCCCCCACTAGCGAGAGAGAGAGAGAGAGAGAGAGAGAGAGAGAGAGAGAGAGAGAGAGAGAGAGAGAGAGAGCTCCCCTTTTAAACTGCCCTTTCTCTCTCTTTTTTTTTTTTTGAGAATTCATTAGCGCAACTCACTTTCCAGTGGAATTCCATTTGTTGCTCCCGCCTGCCTCTCTCTCTCTCTCTCTCGCGCGCGCACTCGGCGCCGCTAGACACACACACACACACACACACACACACACACACACACACACACACACACACGCAGGTGCGCTGGCGGGGAAGTTCGCCAGGAGGGAAAATAGAGTGTCTTGATCATGGGGGAAGGTGGGTGAAATGTAACGTATCGCCTGGCGATCAATATTGTGAGCGAAGCTCGCTCATTGCCTCCTCCTCCTCCCCCTCCCCCCCTCCTCCTCCTCTCGACAGACCATTCCCCTCCAAACCCCCCTCCAAAAACAATAACAATAACAACAACAACAACAACAACAAAGAAAAGGGGGTGACGAAAATGTCTCTCTCTCTCTCTCTCTCTCTCTCTCTCTCTCTCTCTCTCTCTCTCTCTCTCTCTCTCTCTCTCTCTCTCTCTCTCTCTCTCTCTCTCACACACAGCCTCCGAAGAAGCTAAAGTCGCAACAGGAAGAGAGAGAGAGAGAGAGAGAGAGAGAGAGAGAGAGAGAGAGGTATGGACATTGTAGAACCAGTTTATTTTTTTCAAAGATAATTCTATTTTTTTTTGTATTCATTGATTCGGTTTACAGTATCAATACGGGCCATTATTTTTTTTTTTCCCTCCCTCTCCCCACACAGCCCACAGCCTCCCTCCCTGCTATTACAACCTTTATTTATGGTACGGGATAAACGCTGTATTGCCTGTAATACGAGAGAGAGAGAGAGAGAGAGAGAGAGAGAGAGAGAGAGAGAGAGAGAGGGGGAAATTGATATGGCCAGCTATACAATCGAAATTGTATACCAGTGTCGAAATAACACTGGAGTGATAGACCCTGGTCTATTGGTCTATTACGGAAATAGATTGTGTGTATGTGTCTGTGTAATGCTATATAGCGTATATGTGCGTTATTTATATATATATATATATATATATATATATATATATATATATATATATATATATATATATATATATATATATATATTTCTCTCTTGTGTCTCCCCCGATGATGTGATTATTACACGAAAGTGCACTTGGGAACTTTTCGTGTTTCATTTTTCACGTGGACTCATAGGAATATATATATATATATATATATATATATATATATATATATATATATATGTATATATATATATATATATATATATATATATATATATATATATATATATATATATATATATATATATATATATTCGCGTGGTAGTGTTTGTGTTCATGTAAATTCGTGTATCGCCACGATTGCAGCGATATTCCTTACGTTATCGTGCTGCTGGCAGCCATAGTGTTGCTCTGCAGCCATTCGTATCCATTATCGAACCCACTGACCATCTGTATCTCTCCTCCCCCATTGCCAGGGGGTGGAGGGCCCTCCGTGGTTTAGTGGTTACCGGTGTGAACACACACTCACCCACCCCGTCCTTGTCCTCACAAATCTCAGAGGGACTCTTCCTCCTCCTCCTCCTCTTCTTCTTCCTCCTCCTCTTCTTCTTCTTCTTCCTCCTCCTCCTCCTCCTCCTCCTCCTCCTCCTCCTCTTCTTCCCCCTCCTCCTCTTCTTCCTCCTCTTCCTCCTCCTCCTCCTCCTCCTCTTCTTCTTCTTCCCCCTTCTCCTCCTCTTCTTCCCCCTCCTCCTCTTCTTCCTCCTCTTCCTCCTCCTCCTCCTCTTCTTCTTCTTCCCCCTTCTCCTCCTCTTCTTCCCCCTCCTCTTCTTCCTCCTCTTCCTCCTCCTGTGTTCGATTCCAGCGCAAGGTTCGGGGTAGCCCTGCCGACCAGTGTCGACCAGCCCAGCGCAATGACCAGTGTCGACCAGACCAGCGCAATGACCAGTGTCGACCAGCCCAGCGCAATGACCAGTGTCGACCAACCCAGCGCAATGACCAGTGTCGACCAACCCAGCGCAATGACCAGTGTCGACCAACCCAGCGCAATGACCAGTGTCGACCAACCCAGCGCAATGACCAGTGTCGACCAACCCAGCGCAATGACCAGTGTCGACCAGATGTGTGTGTGTGTGTGTGTGTGTGTGTGTGTGTGTGTGTGTGTGTGTGTGTGTGTGTCTCGGGTTACGCCCATATGACGCGCCCTCCCCCCCAGCTGGTGTGGCACAGATCCTACCCAGCTGTCGTCCCCCTTGAGATCACACCCAGCTGGTGTGTCGCCTCGATCACCATACACACACACATACACACACACACACACACACACACACACACACACACACACACACACTACAGACACACACACACACACACACACACACATAGCGCCTTCCCCCCCTCCCCACACCTATATACATTAAGGTACTAATACAGTAGGGAAGAGCAGGCCTTCTGCCCTCCTCCCCCCCGCCCCCACACAAGGTCTTCCTGGTCAAATTCATGTCTAAGACGCGAGAGAGAGAGAGAGAGAGAGAGAGAGAGAGAGTTTTTAAGGGGGGGGAGGAAGGTGGGGGGGTGAGGGTGTTCGAACAAGGACAGAGACTCTCCCCCTCCCCCCTCCCCCACCCCCTTTATTTCCCCCCCCCCTCTCTCTCTCCTCTAACGATGTAGGACCAGTTATGAAGAATCGCTTCACCACCATCTGTTCTCGAGACTTACCCACCTGCCCACCCACCTACCCACCCACCAACCCACCCTTCTTACCCACACCCCACCCCACCCTGACCCCCACGACCATCTACAACCCCTCCCCCTCCCTCTCTAGGCCCCCACCCCCGCGCCCTTTTTGCCCTTCCCAGACCCAACTTCATCTGAAGTTACTTAATTGGCTGTTTGGGGGAGGTGGGGGGGGGGGTAGGTCTTGTCTTAGGCCTATGGGCAACGCCGTCCCTCTTTTCTAAGGCCTTTTCAAACTCCGAAGATAATACAACCACCATTGAGGGGGGAAAAAAAATAGAGAGGAATCTTCAGCGCCTTCTTCATCGCCTTCTTCAGGTGTTCAGGGTAACTTTAAGACCAGACACACACACAAACACACACACACACTTGCCCTTGCATCTATGGCCACCAGGACCACCACGCCTCCGGCCGAGGCGCTCCACCGCGCCCATTGACTTGCCTATTTAACTCTACAATGAGTTCCCTCCGGACTGAAACCCCCTCCCTCTGCTCCTTCGTCAGCGTTGCCTCCCAGCATTCAAGATGTCTCGTAGGCCGGGAGGTTTATTTTCTTTCCTTTTTTCTTATACATACGTTTGCCCAATAACTAAGCTAATAAGGGCCACTGTCTTTTGGAGGGGGTGGGTGGGGCGAGGTTGTGACCATTGAAGCAAGAGGTTGTGTTATAGACCCACCTCATCCCTCTCCTTCTGCTGGAGGAGGTTGATAAGTCATGTGAGAGAGACACACAGACACACACAGACACACGCCCCTCCTTCTGTTGCAGGAGGTTCGTAAGTACTGAGACACAGACACAGACACACACTCACATGCCCCTTCCTTCCCTTTACTTCTTCAGCGTCGCCAGCAGTGTAGAGAGATGAGAGGTCCTTCCCTTTACTTCTTCAGCGTCTCCAGCAGTGTAGAGAGAACACAAGACACCTGGACGTCCTACACCTGAACACAAGACACCTGGACGCCCTACACCTGAACACAAGACACCTGGACGTCCTACACCTGAACACAAGACACCTGGACGCCTACACCTGAACACAAGACACCTGGACGCCCTACACCTGAACACAAGACGCCTGGACGTCCTACACCTGAACACAAGAACACCTGGACGCCCTACACCTGAACACAAGACACCTGGACGTCCTACACCTGAACACAAGACACCTGGACGCCCTACACCTCAACACAAGACGCCTGGACGTCCTACACCTGAACACAAGAACACCTGCACGCCCTACACCTGAACACAAGACACCTGGACGTCCTACACCTGAACACAAGACACCTGGACGTCCTACACCTGAACACAAGACACCTGGACGCCCCACACCTGAACACAAGACACCTGGACGCCCCACACCTGAACACAAGACACCTGGACGCCCTACACCTGAAA
>NC_092235.1:22571490-22576490 GCF_036320965.1 Panulirus ornatus
TTCTGGTAGAACTGTTCGAGAGTCTGTGTACTTTATTTAGATAACATAATTTATCTTTTTTGTTATATCTGTTCATTTTGTTCATGTGGTTTGTTGGTGAACGGCGAAATTAGCTTTGTCGTTCTGCTCTGTACATGTTCCTCTTCTCTCTCCCCTTCGTGTTTATAGCAATGTTTTCGAAGTGGATGGCATTATAAAGAGTAATTATGTTAATTTATAAGTTTTTTCTATTATGTGCAATCAGGCATAGGCTTGCCTAATTAAGTTAATTACTCATTATCACTTCAAAGTCCAAATTTATCTATTTATGTAAATGGGTTTAGCCTGAGATGGTTTCTATGCGTTTGACCTTCTGTGTCTCCATATTGCTTGTCCCTGCGTTGGTCTGTGCTGCATTCCGTTGCCCACGTCTCCGAGGAGCGCATCCAGGCTGACTTAAATCGCTTTTTTGAGTCATTTTCGTGGTCGTTATTTCGTAAGTTCGTGTCGTACGCGATTGTTTTGAACGAATTCGTAGCGTGTCGTGTGTCCAGTTTATTGGTGTAGGTCAGTTGGAATTGGGTCAGGTCAATTGCCCGTCCGGTTAAGGGTGGTTAACTTCGTGTTCGGGAGGGGCAGGGGGGGGGGGGTCGTCGCTTGTTCACTGGTCGTTCCACCGTGTTCAAGGGTCGTACCGTCGTGTTCAAGGGTCGTACCGTCGTGTTCAAGGGTTGCACCGTCGTGTTCAAGGGTCGAACCGTCGTGGTGTTCAAGGGTCGTGGTGTCGTGTTCAAGGGTCGTGGCGTCGTGTTCAAAGGTGGTACCGTCGTGTTCAAGGGTCGTACCGTCGTGTTCAAGGGCCATACCGTCGTGCTCAAGGGTCGTACCGTCGTGCTCAAGGGTCGTACCGTCGTGCTCAAGGGTCGTACCGTCGTGTTCAAGGGCCATACCGTCGTGCTCAAGGGTCCGTACCGTCGTGCTCAAGGGTCGCACCGTCGTGCTCAGAGAGAGAGAGACGAGCAGGAGTGATTTGAGCTAGTGAGAGTTAGAACCGGGAGAGAGAGAGAGAGAGAGAGAGAGAGAGAGAGAGAGAGAGAGAGAGAGAGAAGAGCGGGGCTGGGAGAGGTGAGAGTAGGAGTGGGGGGGGAGGAGGATGGGAATGCTGACCCATGGTGACCTGACCAGAGACAGCAAAAGATGATCGAGTTATAGACCTCCTCTCTCTCTCTCTCTCTCTCTCTCTCTCTTCTCTTTTTCTTCTTTTTCTCTCTCTTCTTCGACAGTATATAAACCCCTCCCCCCCCAAGACAGTATATGCCCCACCCCCCTCGCCTCCTAATGCTCAATATAAGTCCCTGTTCATATATATATATATATATATATATATATATATATATATATATATATATATATATATATATATATATATATATATACATACATACATATATATTGGACACGACAAGACGTGACGTCATTAGTGTGTGGCCGTCGGCAACTCAAGGGTGGGCCGATTTGATATCTGTTTCTATCCTTACACGTCGAAGCTTTGGAACACCCCCCCCCCCCCCCTCTCTCCCAATAACAATGACCTATACATTTTGAAAGTTTTTTTCTTCCACTTCCTCCAAAGTTCGTAAATACTTTCCCTTGTCTTTTCTTTTCTTTTCTTTTTTTTTTTTTACCCCTTTTCATCATCCTCTTCATATTTCAATAAGGGTTTGGCCTTGAGGTGGCCTTCTGTCTGCGACATGAGAAGACTCCACAACATTAAAAAGAGAAAGCTATTTTGAATCTTATGTCTTGTATGACATTATATTGTCTCTCGACGTACGAGAACCAAAAGTAATTGAAGGTTGAAGAAAAAAGAAAAAGAAAGAAAAAAAGAAATATATATATATATATATATATATATATATATATATATATATATATATATATATATATACTTATTTATTTATTTCAATTAGAAATTGAAAGAGACGAAAATACCCCTTCCACCGATGATAGATATTAATTATTCATACATTAGTGTATTTGCATAAATTATGGTGGAATTGCATACTTTGCTGTATGATTGCGCTCTTATTAAAAAAGGGAAAGACGGCGCGCGCGAATTGACTGTATGATGGATTGCGTTCTACGTGCTGCCAAACCGCGAGTTTTGTTGCGTACGCGACCCCTCTCTCGCGCACTTGCAACTCTCATACATATAATGTAACCTAATGTGATTTATATGTAGCCTAATGTAATCTAATGTAACCTAATGTAATATATACTAATGTAATTTAATGTAATCTAATGTAACCTAATGTAATATATACTAATGTAATTTAATGTAATCTAATGTAACCTAATGTAATTTAATGTGATAATTCATCGTTATATATATATATATATATATATATATATATATATATATATATATATATATAGATAGATAGATAGATAGATAGATAGGTATTATATACAATGCTTGAGGTTGCAGGGGGGGGTTCAATTGGTCCCCCCCCCCATTATAATACTATCTATCGAAACATCTAAATCATAAATGGAACTATGTTTTCATTGAACATTATGAACAGGAGAACAATCCAATAGATAGAAGTGGTCCTGCTAAGGGGGGGGGGGGGGAGAAAAGTAATTTTTGGTCAAGATAGATTTGTACAATGTCTATCCGGTGTTTCCCCTAAGCCAGTCCTCCGTTTTCTTTATATCCCCTTGTGAAGGAAGGATCTCTCTCTCTCTCTCTCTCTCTCTCTCTCTCTCTCTCTCTCTCTCTCTCTCTCTCTCTCTCTCTCTCTACGAGGGGGACACGGGCGCCGAGGGCAGTGTGATGGAGAGAGAGAGAGAGAGAGAGAGAGAGAGAGAGAGAGAGAGAGAGAGAGAGAGATGGGAGATGGAAGATGAGAATGCCAGTGATGGAACAGAGGAAGGAGTGGGAAGGAAGGAAGAGGGAGCGGAGGGGGGGGGGGGGGGATGGAAGATGAATAGACACATCCCTCCCCCCCAATCCCCCACATCCCCCTAATTGATGACATGGTTGATGGGGAGGGGATGGGAGGGGAGGGGGGATATGGGATGGGATGGGATGGGAGAGTTAGGTAGGTGAATGGAGTCACTTGGGTGGGAGAGGGAGGGAGGGACGTTCGATCCCATCATCTCCCCCCTCCCTCCTCCCTCATTAATCCCAGGGGATTAAAGGGATTTGCATGGTGTGCTTAGGCCTCTCTGGGCGTCGGGGTGGGGGATTATCACATAGGGGTGGGGGAGGGTTAGGGATTAATTATACAGGAGGCGCGAAGGATTTAATGGGATTAATACACGTTCAGGTTAATATTTTTTAAATCCCCCCTCCTTTCCCCTCCCTCCCTCTCCCCATCTCCTCCCTATTTCTCCTTCCCCCTTTCCACTAAATCCCCCCTCCCCCTCCCTCCCATTCCTCCTTCCCCCTTTCCACCAAATCCCCCCTCCCCCTCCCTCCCATTCCTCCTTCCCCCTTTCCACCAAATTCCCCCTCCCCCTCCCTCCCATTCCTCCTTCCCCCCTTCCACCAAATCCCCCCCTCCCTCCCATTCCTCCTTCCCCCTTTCCTCTTAACTACCACCCCCCCCCCTCCCCCATCATCTTAGCGCTCGATCTAGCTAACTAGGAGAATCTAGAATGTCCATTAAGAGTGATCTTGTGTGGCTTGATTCTAGAATAAGCTAGAAAGCTAGTGCCTTCTAGCACATCTAGACTACAATGATGTATGGCTAGGTGCCTTAACTAGTTAGATGATCTAGAATTACCTAGTACTGTAACTACCTAGAAACTAGTGGTGACCTAACCTAGAGACTAGGATAACCTAGTCATATTCTATGACAACCTAGAAACTAGAATAACCTAGTCATGGTCTGTTCCAACCTAGAAACTAGGATAAACCTAGTCATATTCTGTGACATCCTAGAAACTAGAATAACCTAGTCATGGTCTGTTCCAACCTAGAAACTAGGATAACCTAGTCATATTCTATGATATCCTAGAAACTAGAATAACCTAGTCATGGTCTGTTCCAACCTAGAAACTAGGATAACCTGGTCATATTCTATGACATCCTAGAGACTAGGATAAACCTAGTCTTGGTCTATTCCATCCTTGAATCTAGGATAACCTAGTCATGTTCTATGACAACCTAGAAACTAGAATAACCTAGTCATGGTCTGTTCCAACCTAGATATTAGTAATTTCCCATTATAACCTAGAAACTAGAATGACATTAACAGCCCAATACACCCTAGAGACTAGAGTAACTTAGTAATAACCTAATACAATTAAGAATCTAGAATACCCTAATAGTGTCCTGTTTCAATTTAGAATCTAGAATAACCCAGTACTGGCCTATTATAACCTAGAAACGAGAATAACCTAATAGTAATGGTCTATCATACCCTAGAAACTAGAAAATATTCATGACCTAGCACATCTAGAATCTAGAATAACCTATTAGCACCCTATTCCACCCTAGAAACTAGAAAAGCCTAGTTTCGCCAATTACAACCTAGTAATGGCCTATTATACTACCTCGAACCTAGAAGAAGGAACTAGAATGATCTAGTAATGGCCTCATACAACCTAGAAGTAAGCTAGGTGTCACCTAGAAGCGCCTAGTGCGGGCTAGTCCCGCCCCGTGCCTTAAAGTGAGATGTACCAGTGACCCACACAGTGTGTGTGTGTGTGTGTGTGTGTGTGTGTGTCTGTGTGTGTGTGTGTGTGTGTGTGTGTGTGTCTGTGTGTGTGTGTGTGTGTGTGTGTGTGTGTGTGTCTGTGGAATGTGGGTAGTATGATAGACGGGTCTGGCATCACCCTGGGTCACCCTTACATCACCCTGGGTCACCCTTACATCACCCTGGGTCACCCTTACATCATCCTGGGTCACCCTTACATCATCCTGGGTCACCCTTACATCACCCTGGGTCACCCTTACATCACCCTGGGTCACCCTTACATCATCCTAGGTCACCCTTACATCACCCTGGGTC
>NC_092235.1:22586490-22601490 GCF_036320965.1 Panulirus ornatus
ATATTGTTGGTGTTGTTGGAGGAGCCGTCATGATCCATACTATTGTTGGAGGAGGAGACGTGCTGATGTATATTGTTGGTGTTGGAGGAGATGGTGTGATGATCCATATTGTTGGTGTTGGAGGAGGTGGTGGTGTGATGATCCATATCGTTGTTGGAGGAGTAGGAGTAGGCGTGATGATTCATATTGTTGTTGGAGGAGGAGGAGGCATGATGATCCATATTGTTGGTGTTGGAGGTAGTGTGAAGATCCATAGTGTTGCTGGAGGAGGAGGAGGAGGAGGAGGTGCGTGGTGATAATCCAGTGTTGTTGTTGGAGGAGGAGGAGGAGGAGACGTGATAATCCATAGTGTTGGTGTTGGAGAAGGCGTTGGTGATAATCCATAGAGTTGTTGGAGGAGGAGGCCGGGTAATAATACAACATGGTTCTTGTTGGGGAAGGACGAAGCGGTAATAGAACACGGTGTTACTGATCACGATAATTACGGTGGATAATTACCATAATTACCATAATTACCTTAACCACTGATAACAATAACTTGTATTGCCACACTGGATGGAAAGAGACTTTGGAAATATGGAAGAGTTAATAGGGAAAAATGGGGCGAGGAAAGGGGAGATTAAAACCACAGTGGGGTGGCAGTCCCACTGAGTATTGATAATATTCGCAGTGGTGTTTGGGGGGGCTCTGTTCTCTCCAGGGGGAGGTGTGTATTAGGTGGGGTGAGACCTGGAGGCTATTGTGATGCAACGCGGGGACGAGGGATCTCGGGTGGTAGGAGATGACGGTGGCGGGTATGATGCTGTAGATTCTTCGTTGATTGGGTGGAGAGAGGGGGAGGCGTAGGCGAGGTCTGGGGAGAATGAAAGTTGTGTACGTGTTCTTGTGTTTCAGGTGTAGGACGTCCAGGTGTCTTGTGTTCAGGTGTAGGACGTCCAGGTGTCTTGTGTTCAGGTGTAGGACGTCCAGGTGTCTTGTGTTCAGGTGTAGGACGTCCAGATGTCTTGTGTTCAGGTGTAGGACGTCCAGGTGTCTTGTGTTCAGGTGTAGGACGTCCAGATGTCTTGTGTTCAGGTGTAGGGCGTCCAGGTGTCTTGTGTTCAGGTGTAGGACGTCCAGGTGTCTTGTGTTTCAGGTGTAGGACGTCCAGGTGTTCTTATGTTCAGGTGTAGGACGTCCAGGTGTCTTGTGTTCAGGTGTGGGACGTCCAGGTGTCTTGTGTTCAGGTGTAGGACGTCCAGGTGTCTCGAGTCTATGGGTGATGTACACATGACAGCTGGGGGACCTGGTGATGGTGTTGACGTGTTCCTCCAAGCTTAGCTGGTCGTACAGAGGGACCCGGAGAAGCTTGATGGACAGAACAACCTGGAGGGGACAGGGGGCACTAGTGAGACGGAAGGGGGATGAGACAGGGCTGGAAGCTTGATGGACAGGACAACCTGGAGGGGACAGGGGGCCAAGTGAGACGGAAGGGGGATGAGACAGGACTGGAAGCTTGATGGACAGAATAACCTATGGAGGGGGACAGGACTCGAAGCTTGGTGGACAGAAGAACCTATGAAGGGGACAAGGGGCCAAGTGAGTTAGAAGGGGGGTGGGACAGAGCTGGAAACTTGGTGGACAGAAGAACCTATGAAGGGGGCAGGGGGCCTAGTGAGACAGTAGGGGGTGGGACAGGGCTGGAACCAAGACTCACGTTCGTAACTCCGGGTTGTAACCTAACTCCGGGTTGTAGCCTAACTCCGGGTTGTAGTGTGGTTGTTGATAATCCAACCCTGGAAGCTGTGTGGGGCAGCTTATCTGGTGTGGGTCTTGTCGTGTGGGGGAAACTTGCCATGAACACTCGTACCAATGTTCTGGGGGCGCCACAGGTGAGGGACAATGCTCTGGGGGCGCCACAGGTGAGGGACAATGCTCTGGGGGCGCCACAGGTGAGGGACAATGCTCTGGGGGCGCCACAGGTGAGGGACAATGCTCTGGGGGCGCCACAGGTGAGGGACAGGAAGGTGGGGGGCATGATCAACAAGGGGGCGGGGGCGCCCCGCCCCCGCCCCTCACTCTAGGAGGCATTTATACCCCGACTACAACCTCCCCCACCACCACCACCTCACCTCACCTCACCTTCCTCCTTCTCCTCCACCTCCTCCTCACCCTCCTCAACCCCCCTTCCTCCTCCTCCTCCTCACCTTCAACCCCCCCTTCCTCCTCCTCCTCCTCACCCTCCTCAACCCCCCTTCCTCCTCCTCCTCCTTCTCTTCCTCCTCCTCCTCCTCCTCCTCCTCCTCCTCCTCCTGTTGTTGTCTTTGATGAGGATCGTTAGAGATGACCTTCCTCCAAGGCTTTGATGCAGTCGCGCGAATGGGAGGGGCACGCGCGCGCGCGCGCGCGCCTCCCTAAATTGCTTCAAATCAAGTGGGTGAAGCTATCTGAGACGCAGGGGGGGGGAGGGGGAAGGAGGAGGAGCAGGAGGGAGGTGGGGGGTAGGAGGTGGAGGTAAGAGGGTGAGGAGGAGAAGGAAGGGGGGTTGAGGGTGAAGGAGGAGGAGGAAGGGGGGTTGAGGGTGAGGAGAGGAGAAGGGGGAAGGGGAGGTAAGAGGGTGAAGGAGAAGGAGGAGGAGGAGGGGGAAGGGGGTTGAGGGTGAAGGAGGAGAGAGGAGAAGGAGGGGGTTGAGGGTGAAGAAGGAGGAGGAGGAGGAGGGGGAAGGGGGTTGAGGGTGAAGGAGGAGGAGGAGGAGAAGGAAGGGGGGTTGAGGGTGAAGAAGGAGGAGGAGGAGGAGGGGGAAGGGGGTTGAGGGTGAAGGAGGAGGAGGAGGAGAAGGAAGGGGGGTTGAGGGTGAAGAAGGAGGAGGAGGAGGAGGGGGAAGGGGGTTGAGGGTGAAGGAGGAGGAGGAGGAGAAGGAAGGGGGGTTGAGGGTGAAGAAGGAGGAGGAGGAGGAGGGGGAAGGGGGTTGAGGGTGAAGGAGGAGGAGAAGGGGGGTTGAGGGTGAAGAAGGAGGAGGGGGAATGTGGGTGGTGGGGGGTGGGGTTGGTCTTCGTCTTGCCATGTACTGAAGGTCTGTGATGGGTGGTCTTCTCTAGGGGGTGAGGAAGGAAGGGGTGGGGGACACACACACACACACACACACACACACACACACACACACACACACACACACACACACACACACGTCAGTCGAATGCGAGGGGGGTGATGGTTGGGGAGGGGGGGGAGATAATATCAGGGGTGATAACCCCAATTCCCCAATGCTCTAAACCACGCCCCCCCCCCCCCCACCTCGTTTTCGACCCATTTCCCCCTGGTGTCGAAGCCCTTTCCCCCCATCTTGTCGTCGACCCATTCCCCACGTCGTTGAACCATTCCCCATGTCGTCGAACTCCTTCCCCATGTGGTCGAACTCCTTCCCCATGTGGTCGACCCATTCCCCATGTCATCGACCCCTTCCCCATGTCATCGACCCTTTCCCTATGTCGTCGACCCCCTTCCCCATGTCTTCGACCCATTCCGCATGTCATCGACCCATTTCCCATGTCGTCGACCCCTTCCCCATGTGGTCGAACCCCTTCCCCATGTCCTCGACCCTTTCCCCATGTCGTCGACCCATTCCCCATGTCCTCGACCCATTCCCCCATCTTGTCGTCGACCCATTCCCCATGTCCTCGACCCTTTCCCCATGTCGTCGAACGATTCCCCATGTCATCGACCCATTCCCCATGTCGTCGACCCATTCCCCATGTCATCGACCCCCTTCCCCATGTCATCGACCCCCTTCCCCATGTCATCGACCCCATTCCCCATGTCTTCGACCCCAGTCCCCTAGTATTGACCTCCCTCCCCCTAGTGTAAACCGTCTTCCGTTGTAACACTCGAGTGTAAACTCGTAGACTGGAAAGTATACCGCCTCTGACAGCCTACCTTGCCGGGGGTGATGATGTAAACCAGTGCCCATGGTGTTAGTATACACATCCCCTCCCCGGTGTGGTGTTGTAGACTGCCTCTCCGTTATTGTACACCCACATGTGTTGTACACCGCCTCTCCGTTATTGTACACCCTCATGTGGTGTTGTACACCGCCTCTCCGTTATTGTACACCCTCATGTTGTGTTGTACACCGCCTCTCCGTTATTGTACACCCACATGTCGTGTTGTACACCCTCAGAGTGTGTTGTACACCTTCATGTTGTGTTCTACACCCTCAGAGTGTGTTGTACACCCTCGTGTTGTGTTCTACACCCTCAGAGTGTGTTGTACACCCTCATGTTGTGTTGTACACCGCCTCTCCGTTATTA
This sequence comes from Panulirus ornatus, assembly GCF_036320965.1. Classification (NCBI taxonomy): domain Eukaryota; kingdom Metazoa; phylum Arthropoda; class Malacostraca; order Decapoda; family Palinuridae; genus Panulirus; species Panulirus ornatus. The sequence continues at coordinate 22,590,777 of NC_092235.1, forward strand.
TACACCCTCATGTTGTGTTCTACACCCTCAGATTGTGTTGTACACCTTCATGTTGTGTTGTACACCCTCAGATTGTGTTGTGCACCCTCACGTTGTGTTGTACACCCTCAGAGTGTGTTGTACACCCTCATGTTGTGTTCTACACCCTCAGAGTGTGTTTTACACCTTCATGTTGTGTTGTACACCCTCAGATTGTGTTGTACCAGGGGATAGATAGATGGTCAGGGATCGTGTCAGGGGATAGATAGATGGTCAGGAATCGTGTCAGGGGATAGACAGGTAGCCCCCGGGACGGTGTCAGGGGATAGACAGTTGGGTAGAGACAGTGTCAGGGGATAGACAGGTAGCCCCCCCCCCCCCCCCCCCCGAGATTGCCAGACCTAGATAGATGGCCAGAGACCATCCTGTCTGGGGATGGAGGATAGGGTGGGATAGGCACTAGGGTTAGGGTCTGTGAGACATGGCTGACGTCTCCAGTAATTAGCCCCCACTCCCCCCTCCCCCACTCCGCCCCCCCTCACCCCCGGCTAGACAAGGGGGGAACGCCCCCCCCCTACGCAAGGCAGATGGTCCGCCCGTCCGCCTCCCCCCTCCCCTCGCCCCCCCCCCCGCCCGTCAAAGAGACGGGCCTCCTCCCCTCTTCTTCCCCCCTCTCCGCTCCCCCCTCCCTCCCCCTCCCCCCCACGCCACGCCACGCACAAACAAGAGGCCTCACACGCGCGCCCACGAAAACCCACGCCAAGCAGACCACCACCACCCTCTTCCCCCCCTCTCCCCCCCGCCCCCCCTTCCCCCCCTCACCCATGATGGTTTATGTACAGCTTACCAACAACCCCCCAAAACCCCCCCACCCTCTCCCACCTCCCTCCCACCACCACCTCCCCCTTCACCCCTTACCCATCCCGGTTTATGTCACCTCCCTCCCCCCCATTTCCCTCTCCCCCTTCCCCCTCCCCTTCCCTGCATTATGTCCGCTCACCGTTTTTAATAGAGGGGGGGGGTTCTACCCTCCTACCATTCCTCCCCCTCCCCCTACCCACCCACCACACCAACTCTCCCCTCACCCCCCCCCTCCGCCTCCGCGGACAGGGGAGGGCGTCCGTGCTTTCCCCCCCCCCTCCCCTCCTCTCTGACTAAGACGTTCGTAGAGGTCAAGAAGATGAATGATGGTCTCAGATGATGGCCCTTCGGGGCACCCCACCTCACCTCACACCCCATCGCTGGGGGCACCCACCCCCCCTCGCTGGGGGGGGCACCCCACCCCGTTTTGTGAGCAAGACCTTCCCCTTGAGGGTCTATGGTCGCTTCCCCCCCCTCCCGCCTCCCCACCCCCGTGTGTGTGTGTGGGTGTAGGTGGGTGTAGGTAGGGGGTGTGTAGGTGTAGCGGGGGACTTGAATGAGACATCGGTTCAGATGGGTCGACACCTCCAACACCTCTTAATTAGCTAAACAAGACGCCTCACCCACCCCAACCCACCCCAACCCACCCCAACCCACCCCACCCACCCCCACCCACCACGTTCTAGTAGATCTCCCCCCACCCCCGCTTGCCTCCCCTTCCCCTCCCCCCCTTCCACCTTCCTCCCCTCAGCGTCTCATCCATCCCCCCCTGCTCCCCTCTCTCTCTCTCTCTCTCTCTCTCTCTCTCTCTCTCTCTCTCTCTCTCTCTCTCTCTCTCTCTCTGTGACAGATAGACAGTGGAGCATTCAGTTCTGAAGAGGTTAGGTTAGGTTAGGTTAGGTTAGGTTAGGATAGGTCAGGTTAGGTTAGGTTAGGTTAGGTTAGGTTAGGATAGGTCAGGTTAGGTTAGGTTAGGTTAGGTTAGGTCAGGTTAGGTTAGGTCAGGTCAGGTCAGGTTAGGATAGGTCAGGTTAGGTTAGGTTAGGTCAGGTCAGGTTAGGATAGGTCAGGTTAGGTTAGGATAGGTTAGGTTAGGATAGGTCAGGTCAGGTTAGGTTAGGTCAGGTCAGGTCAGGTTAGGATAGGTCAGGTTAGGTTAGGTTAGGTCAGGTCAGGTTAGGATAGGTCAGGTTAGGTTAGGTTAGGTTAGGTCAGGTTAGGTTAGGATAGGTCAGGTTAGGTTAGGTTAGGTTAGGTTAGGTTAGGTCAGGTTAGGTTAGGATAGGTCAGGTTAGGTTAGGATAGGTTAGGTTAGGTTAGGTTAGGTCAGGTTAGGTTAGGATAGGTCAGGTTAGGTTAGGATAGGTTAGGTTAGGTTAGGATAGGTCAGGTCAGGTTAGGTTAGGTCAGGTCAGGTCAGGTTAGGATAGGTTAGGTTAGGTTAGGTTAGGTTAGGTTAGGTTAGGTTAGGTCAGGTTAGGTTAGGATAGGTCAGGTTAGGTTAGGATAGGTTAGGTTAGGTTAGGTTAGGTCAGGATAGGTTAGGATAGGTCAGGTTAGGTTAGGATAGGTTAGGTTAGGTTAGGTTAGGTTAGGATAGGTCAGGTCAGGTTAGGTCAGGTCAGGTCAGGTCAGGTTAGGATAGGTCAGGTTAGGTTAGGTCAGGTCAGGTTAGGATAGGTCAGGTTAGGTTAGGTTAGGATAGGTCAGGTCAGGTTAGGTTAGGTCAGGTTAGGATAGGTCAAGTCAGGTCAGGTTAGGTCAGGTCAGGATAGGTCAGGTCAGGTTAGGATAGGTCAGGTCAGGTTAGGTTAGGTCAGGTCAGGTTAGGATAGGTCAGGTCAGGTTAGCTTAGGTTAGGTCAGGTCAGGTTAGGATAGGTCAGGTCAGGTTAGGATAGGTCAAGTCAGGTCAGGTTAGGATAGGTCAGGTCAGGACAGGTTAGGTCAGGTCAGGTCAGGTTGAGTTTGGCTACTTAACTCTCAACCCTTAGAAAGGGGTTCAATATAGACAGTTAGAACTGAACACACCCTTCCACTTGGAGCATTCCACTTCCCTCTCCCTCCACAGTGTGGAATTCCACTGTGAACCCACTCCACCGGCGACTCTACCCTACCCAGAACACTGTCCACTTTATCCCCCTCCATCTTGAACATTCTCCACATGGCCACTCCACCTGAACACCACTGTTCATCAGCTGCGCTCCACCATAAGCAACCATCCTTCCACTCTTCACTTTTAACATTTTTCATCATGTTAATGAACTTTTAACATCCGTTCCCCCCCTCCCTCCCCCCCACACACACGGAGGTTGAACAGACCTGTTTGTTGAACATCTTCCACCTTGATATGGTGGAGGAGAAAACACAGGAGAACATCCTCCACCTACTCCACTCCACTTGGGAAAAGAACAGTAGTGTAAGGAGCCATGCCACTTGGGCCCCTTACCACTTGTGAGCACCCACACCACTATGGCCCCCCTACACATTGTGAGCACCCACACCACTTGAGGGCCCCCTCCCCCTACACATTGTGAGCACCCACACCACTAGTGCCCCCCCTACACATTGTGAGCACCCACACCACTAGGGCCCCCCTACACATTGTGAGCACCCACACCACGAGGGCTCCCCCTACACATTGTGAGCACCCACACCACTAGTGCCCCCTCCCCTACACATTGTGAGCACCCACACCACTATGGCCCCCTCCCCTACACATTGTGAGCACCCACACCACTAGGGTCCCCTCCCCCCCTACACATTGTGAGCACCCACACCACTAGTGCCCCCCTACACATTGTGAGCACCCACACCACTAGGGCCCCCTCCCCTACACATTGTGAGCACCCACACCACTTGAGGGCCCCCTCCCCCTACACATTGTGAGCACCCACACCACTAGGGCCCCCTCCCCTACACATTGTGAGCACCCACACCACTAGTGCCCCCTCCCCTACACATTGTGAGCACCCACACCACTTGAGGGCCCCCTCCCCTACACATTGTGAGCACCCACACCACTAGTGCCCCCTCCCCTACACATTGTGAGCACCCACACCACTTGAGGGCCCCCTCCCCTACACATTGTGAGCACCCACACCACTAGTGCCCCCTCCCCTACACATTGTGAGCACCCACACCACTTGAGGGCCCCCTCCCCTACACATTGTGAGCACCCACACCACTAGGGCCCCCCCTACACATTGTGAGCACTCACACCACTAGTGCCCCCTCCCCTACACATTGTGAGCACCCACACCACTAGTGCCCCCTCCCCTACACATTGTGAGCACCCACACCACTTGAGGGCCCCCTCCCCTACACATTGTGAGCACCCACACCACTAGTGCCCCCCCCCACATTGTGAGCACCCACACCACTTGAGGGCCCTCTCCCCTACACATTGTGAGCACCCACATCACTAGGGCCCCCTCCCCTACACATTGTGAGCACTCACACCACTAGGGCCCCCTCCCCTACACATTGTGAGCACCCACACCACTTGAGGGCCCCCCTCCCCCCCTCATCCGTCTCCACCCCCTACACCTTCGAGTATGATATCGTGATGGGGGGGGGGGAGACGAAGTGTAATCCTTGGATTTGAGGAAGGCAGAGTTGGAGGAGGAGGAGAGAGAGAGAGAGAGAGAGAGAGAGAGAGAGAGAGAGAGAGAGAGAGAGAGAGAGAGGGAGAGTGTGTGAGAGTGGGAGGGGAGTGTGTGGTGGAGTGGGGGGGTTAGCCTTGGAAGGACACCACTCCAAGAACAATGGATTATGTAGGTTAAGGGGTGGTGACTGGGGGGGGGGTAAAGGTGAGGGGGGGAAGGGGAGGAAGAAGGAGACGAGGAAGGCCCTCCTCCCTCCCTCCCTCCCTCCCTCCCTCTCACACAACCCACCCACCCACACCCCACCCACACCCACACCCACTCTCCATCGACTGGGAGGGCCCGGTCGTGTCTATCCCCCCCACCCCATACCCTCCTCCTCTCCCCTCATCTTCCTCCCCCCCGCCCCTCTCTCTAAGGGGAAGGGGGCTGTTGGGGGGGAGAGGGAGAAAGCCCCCCCTCCCTCAAGATGGCATACGTTCAATGATCACCACCAGCTGTGAACACTTCCTCTCATTTGTTATTCCATCTGTGTGTGTGTGTGTCACCCCCCCCCTCTTAATATCCCTCCTCCCGTTTTCTATATAATGCCTTCACCAAGGCACTCTTCCCCTCGTCTTTCATGAGGGTTGATCCTTCACTGTGTTGTCTTCTTTCTTTTTTCTTGTCTTCCTCATATCCTTATTACCCTGGCTTGTCTCACATGGGCAATAGCAAGGGGGGGTGTAGGCTTAAACCTTCACATGGGCAATAGTTGGGTGGGGGGGTAGGTTTAAACCGTGATGGGCAATAGTGGGGGGTAGGTTTAAACCTTCACATGGGCAATAGTTGGGTGGGGGGTAGGTTTAAACCTTCACATGGGCAATAGTTGGGTGGGGGGTAGGTTTAAACCGTGATGGGCAATAGTGGGGGGGGTAGGTTTAAACCTTGATGGGCAATAGGGGGTAGGTTTAAACCGTGATGGGCAATAGTTGGGGTTGGTTTAAGCCGTGATGGGCAATAGTGGGGGTAGGTTTAAACTGTGATGGGCAATAGTGGGGGTAGGTTTAAACCTTGATGGGCAATAGTGGGGTGAGGTTTAAACCTTGTTGGGCAATAGTGGGGTTAGGTTTAAACCATAATGGGTAATAGTGGGGTAGGTTTAAACCATGATGGGCAATAGCGGGGGGTAAGTTTAAACCATGATGGGCAATAGTGGGGGGTAGGTTTAAACCATGATGGGCAATAGTGGGGGTAGGTTTAAACAGTGATGGGCAATAGTGGGTGGTAGGTTTAAACAATGATGGGCAATAGTGGGGGCAGGTTTAAACAATGATAGGCAATAGTGGGGGTAGGTTTAAACCGTGATGGGCAATAGTGGGGGGTAGGTTTAGTGATGGGCAATAGTGGAGGGTAGGTTTAAACCGTGATGGGCAATAGTGGGGGGTAGGTTTAAACCGTGATGGGCAATGGTGGGGGTAGGTTTAAACCGTGATAGGCAATAGTGGGGGTAGGTTTAAACCGTGATGGGCAATAGTGGGGGTAGGTTTAAACCGTGATAGGCAATAGTTCGGGGGGTAGGGGTCTGTTGTTTATATACATGAATATAGATCGATTTGTGGTGTAGAATGTGATCAAAGCCAGGGCCCGGGTTCGAACCCGGATGTGACCATAGCCAGGACCTGGGTTCGAACCCGGGTTGTGCTGAGAGTTTTCACATGACCCGCTCCCCCAACACAGGATGGGTCAACAACACGTGTTAACTAACAGAGCGGCTAGGTTACGATGGGTTCTGCCCACATGAACTGTGTTATCTTGTCCACAAGAGCTGTGTTATATTGTCCACACGAGCTGTGTTGTATGGTCCACACGAGCTGTGTTGTATGGTCCACACGAGCTGTGTTGTATGGTCCACACGAGCTGTGTTGTATGGTCCACACGAGCTGTGTTGTATTGTCCACACGAGCTGTGTTGTATGGTCCACACGAGCTGTGTTGTATGGTCCACACGAGCTGTGTTGTATGGTCCACACGAGCTGTGTTGTATTGTCCACACGAGCTGTGTTGTATGGTCCACACGAGCTGTGTTGTATTGTCCACACGAGCTGTGTTATATTGTCCACACCAGCTGTGTTATATTGTCCACACCAGCTGTGTTGTATTGTCCACACGAGCTGTGTTGTATTGTCCACAGGAGCTGTGTTATATTGTCCACATGAGCTGTGTTATCTTGTCCACACCAGCTGTGTTGTCCATACGAGCTGTGTTGTATTGCCCACACGAGCTGTGTTGTATTGTCCACACGAGCTGTGTTATATTGTCCACAGGAGCTGTGTTATATTGTCCACAGGAGCTGTGTTATATTGTCCACACGAGCTGTGTTGTATTGTCCACACGAGCTGTGTTGTATTGTCCACACGAGCTGTGTTGTATTGTCCACACGAGCTGTGTAGTATGGTCCACACGAGCTGTGTTATATTGTCCACACGAGCTGTGTTATATTGTCCACACGAGCTGTGTTGTATTGTCCACAGGAGCTGTGTTGTATTGTCCACACGAGCTGTGTTATATTGTCCACACGAGCTGTGTTGTATGGTCCACACGAGCTATGTTATATTGTCCACACGAGCTGTGTTGTATGGTCCACACGAGCTGTGTTGTATGGTCCACACGAGCTGTGTTGTATGGTCTACACCAGCTGTGTTATATTCTCCACACCAGCTGTGTTCATATTGTTTCTCTCTGTGTCTCCTTTGTTATACTGCCGCCTCTCCTTTGTTATGCAGCGGCCCTCCGTGCCACACAGCCCTGTGTCCTGTGTTAAACTATCGTCTCTCCTATGTTATACAACCTCCTTCTTGTCATACAACCCCTTCTCCTGTGTTATTACACCATCACTCCTATGTTATTGCACCGTCTCTCCTGTGTTATCCCACCATCTCTCCTCCGTTATACAACCATCACTCCTGTGTTATTCTACCATCACTCCTATGTTATTGCACTATCTCTCCTGTGTTATCCCACCATCTCTCCTGTGTTATCCCACCATCTCTCCTGTGTTATACAACTATCACTCCTGTGTTATACAACCATCACTCCTGTGTTATCCCACCATCTCTCCTGTGTTATACAACCATCACTCCTGTGTTATCCCACCATCTCTCCTGTGTTATACAACGCCCCTCTTCCGTCTCAAACAACCCATTCCCCCCCTCCCATTTCCTATGTTATCCTACCCTCCCCCTTTCCCTCCTAAGCAAGCGCGACCCCCCTCCCCCCTCCCCCTCCCCTTCTTCTTTCCTGTATACACAAAAACAAACACAAACACGCGTCTTGATCCATACCTGGTGCACAGGAACCGCCATACACATACCTTACCTTGAGCAAAGATTGGCCCACGACACACACACACACACACACACACACACACACACACACACACACACACACACATACACACGCACACGTACACGTACACAACACACACACACACACACACACACACACACACACACACACACACACACACACACACACACACACACACCCTTACACCAAATTTTTTTCGACACCGTCATAAGCCTCTCTCTCTCTCTCTCTCTCTCTCTCTCTCTCTCTCTCTCTCTCTCTCTCTCTCTCTCTCTCTCTCTCTCTCTCTCTCTCTCTCTCTCTCTCTCTCTCTCTCCACTATGGTAAACAGTGACCAAGATCATTATTGAATCAACTCGGGGGGGGGGGGGAGTACACTCTTGTGTTCACCCCTTATCCTCCCTTCCTCCCCCACTTCCCCCACCCCACCTTCCTCCCCCACTTCCCCCCACACCCCACCTTCCTCCCCACTTCCCACGCCCACCTAACATGGGTCCCCACTCACGCAACACGAGTCCCCACACGCCAAACACAGTTACTCCCCCCCTCTCTCTCTCCCCCTCTCCCTCCCCGCTCACCAAACACACACACTTCCCCTTCCCAAAACACAGATCTCCCCTTCCCCACCCCTCCACCCTCACCTGCACTCCCCTCCCTACACACGCTAGACCAGCAACCTACATGGGTCTTCCCCTCTCTCCCCTCCCGCCGCTCCCCCCCCACTACACACCCCCTCCGTCACCACCACCACAACAACAACCTCCCCTCCCCCCCCACCACCACTCCCTCACACACAACACCCCTCTTCTCTCTCCCCCTCAAATAACAACATAACAACCACCTCCCCTCTCCACACACCCCCTTACACACAACCCCCCCTCTCTCTTTCCCCCCTGAAAATAACACCATAGCCCCCACCCCCTCCCCTCCACCCCCCTCCTCCTACAAGGGTGACGTAGTTTAAATAAAATGTTTTAATCCAAGTCTACCAGAGACGCAAGATTATAGCCGAGGGGAATTTCATGATACAGCGGGCCCTGGCGTGGTACAGCAGGCGAGGGGAGGGGGGGAAGAGGGGAAAGGGGAGAGAGGGGAACTAAAGGGATATCTTTTTTCTAATATATCTTTTTTCGTGTTGTTAATTGATCTCTTTATGTACGGGTTGGGACGACCGGGGACCCACTGGTGACACACAAAGTGGAGTTCGAAACCTGGTACGTGTGTGTGTGTGTGTGTGTGTGTGTGTGTGTGTGTGTGTGTGTGTGGATTTCCCTCGTTTCAAACAGAGAGGGAGGGGAGGGGAGGGGGTGGCATCCCCCTAATTATTGATGTTCACTGTGGTTTGAGTGTGGGTGTGGGGGTGTGTGGGTGTGTGGGGCCTTTCTTCCTGTCGCGGGTCTGTACACCGGCTGTGGGGTTGTGGGGGGGGAGCTTCGATGATGCTCAGTTGGTGTCGACCTGCAACACGGGGACGAGGGATCTCTCTGGTGGCAGAAGGTGGAGGAGTGGGGGAAAATATATGGTGCAGTATCGTCACACTAGAGGGACGAGTGGGGTAGGTGGGGATGGTGGGGGGGGGGAAAAAAAAAAGAGGGAGCTCTCCTCTCTCTCTCTCTCTCTCTCTCTCTCTCTCTCTCTCTCTCTCTCTCTCTCTCTCTCTCTCTCTCTCACGTCTTAAGACTTGAATTTGGCCAGGAAGACCTTGTGTGTGTGTGTGTGGGGGGGGGGGGGAAGAAGGCCTGCTCTCCCCTACTGTATTAGTACCTTAATGTTTATAGGGGGAGGGGGCAGGCGCTCTGTGTGTGTGTGTGTGTGTGTGTGTGTGTGTGTGTGTGTGTGCTTGTGGTCCGCCTAGCATTGCCAAGGCTGGAAATGTCGAGTGTTAGCATATGAAATGGTCTCTGGGGCTTGATTGAGAGAGAAAGGGGTGATGGGGGAGAGAGAGAGAGAGAGAGAGAGAGAGAGAGAGAGAGAGAGGGGGGGGTGATGGGGGAGGAGAGAGAGAGAGAAAGGGGTGATGGGGGAGGAGAGAGAGAGAGAGAGAGAGAGAGAGAGAGAGAGAGAGAGAGAGAGAGAGAGAGAGAGAGAGAGGTGATGAGGGAGGAGAGAGAGAGAGAAAGGGGTGATGGGGGAGGGGAGAGGAGAGAGAGGGAGGGGTGATGGGAGGAGAGAGAGAGAGGGAGAGGGGTGATGGGGGAGGTGGTGATGGGGGTGGGGTGGGTGTTAGGCTAGGGTCAAGGGGTTGGGGGGAAGGGAGGTAAAGTGAGTGATTGCACAGGAAAGTGGGTGGGGGAATGGGGAAGGGGGAGCTCTTAAACCTGGAGACAAGGGTTCGAATCCCACCCCACCTGCACACACAGACACACACACACACACACACACACACACACACACATACACACACACACACACACACACACACACACACACACACACACGTACGTGGGGTCCACTTGATCCCACTACATGCCCTAGGTGTGCCTCGATCCTCAAACCCATTTCCCCCCCTCCTCCACCACTCGCCTCTGATCTCTCTCTAGTTAAGTGTTTGTCCCACGCGCCTATTTATGGCTGCGTCTCGCATAGAACCCCTTCCCCTACCCCCCCCTGCCCCCCACCCTCCACCCACCCACCGCCCCGCCCCCACCCCCGCCCCCCCCCGTCCCCCCCCCGCACGTCGCTTTAGCCAATTACGTGGTCGAATCTTTGTGTGCATTGCGTGAGTGTGTGTGTGTGTGTGTGTGTGTGTGTGTGCATTGCCCCCGGGGGAGAGAGAGAGAGAGAGAGAGAGAGAGAGAGAGAGAGAGAGAGAGAGAGAGAGAGAATTTTTTGATACAAACGAGTGGATAGACGAATAGATGTTGTGGTCGCTGGACGAATAGATGATGTGGTGCCCCCCCCCCCCACCCTCTCTCACCGCCCA